>NC_134124.1:33760137-34064303 GCF_040939455.1 Microcebus murinus
TAATGGAAGGACAGTGGGACTGTCCTTTGTTTAAGAAGAAGTCCCTAGCACTGTCTTTCCCATATTTTACCCTTCCTTACCACCACCATCATCGTCACCATCATCATAACCATCAACACCATCATCGAGGTTATTTTTCCTCGTGGAATTAAGCAATGGAAGACCTAGATTTTATTTCCAAGTCTGTCAATTATAGTGAGAGGTGACCTTGCATGGATCATTAAACGTCTCCAAACCTGTTTCCATAACTCTAAAACAGGAAAACTGATTACCTCCCTCTATTTCTAAATGCGCTTTCTTCACTAGCAAGTCCTAAGTACAGGTAGTGTACTATTATAGTGCTTCCTCCTACCCCAACAGGCATCACCCACCCTTCCCTAAAATACTCTGTTCTTTCTGGCACTGAGATTTACAAATCTTGGAAGAAAGGAATTAAGGCTTGCACTATGGTATCCTGTACAGAGCTGTTCACAAAGTATGTGCTTACTGAATGCATGCTGATGAATTGATTGAAAGAGCGAAAATTCTTAATTCACTCCCTGAAGACCTGAGGAACTCTAATTTCCTTTAGGTCAGAGCCCTACAGCTATAGCTGTAAATCCTAGAGTCACCAGCTCCCTGCCGCACCCCTACCAATTGCTCCCAGCACAGTGCTCTGCGGACAGGAGGCTGCAAGGTCACAAACAGTGATAGCAGACCAGGGTATGTGAGCTAGCCCCTCGCGGGACTCGGGAGACCTACAGGTACTGCTTTAGGTGCACCGTGGAGAAACTGCTGCCCATTTCTTCAAAATGCTGGATGCCTCTTTCCCTCCGCCTTAGCGCACTAAAGGAGGACCTCAACTTCTTTATGAAATACTACCAGAGAGAAACCCACCAACTTTTTGGCCTTTGTTTTATTGATAAATTATGTACTACATTGAAGAGAAATTTTTAAGCTAAATTTTCAAGATTTCACTCACGTCCTCCTTGGCTAACCAACACAGTGCTGCAAAATAGGAGGCTGCACTATATGGTCTGGCCCTGGTTGACACCGGAACTTTTTTTCTTGCGTTTACAATACACATTCCCAGAACAGCCCCGCTTTCGGCTCACCGTCCTGTCACTCCGGCGAATTGGGGTGATTTGTTCATAGGCTGTTTATTCATAAAAAATACTCAGAATACTCCCTGAAACTCATTTTCCTCATTAGAAACCTGTTACCACACGAACCCCGAGCCCAACTGTATGCCCTTTCCTCTTCGCCCACCGCCTTACCTCCCGGACCGAAACTGCCTTGGAGGCCACGATGAGCACGCACGTCGCCCATAGTCATCAGGTGGGGCCCGATACTACATTTCTAACAAGCTCCCAGCTTAGGCCAAAGCTGCCGGTCCCAGGCCACCCTTCGGCGAGCAAGAATCTAAACTTTTTTGTGGATCAGCTTCAGAATAATCCCTCTTTAATTTCATATGTAGAAAATTCGTATTACACTTACATGATTTTGTAATCCGCAACACAAATGTTTAAACTTGAGCAATTTCTACTGCTGCAAAATAATTTCATTATTCTTTTTCTTGTGAAATACTGAAACTCATCATCGTCTATTTCTGTGTTCACTTCATTTCCATTTCAGCCTCATAGTCCCTTCTGCAATTTCAGCCTGCTTCACAAACAGAAAGCAAACTAAATACACTGAGTGGTACACACCTGTACACACTTGTAACAGTTTCTCTGATTTCCAGGTGTCTCTTGCCTTTCAAATGTTAGTTACATAATACCTTAAATGCCTTGGATTTATATAATACTTTATGCCTTATGAAAGGCTTTGCATGCACTTATTTCATAAAAAATAAGTTGAGGAAGAGATAGAATAATAGAGTGAAAAAAGTAGGTGGATTTTGGAGTGAGAGTCACCTGGGTGCAAATCTGTTAAGAATTCAACTTGTATAAATTATTTAACCTCTTTTCTTACATTTTTCTCATCTGTCAAATGGCAGGCATAAATAGCCACATTATGACCTAGCTATTTGAACTAAAATGAGGGTTGTGAGATTTCAAAGAAAACTGAGTGACCAAGACTCAGAACCCAGAGGACATTTGATGTGTGTGCCCTCCCCCCCACAATCACATCCACCCTAAATCCTACTTCATTGTGCAGGGGCGTCTAACTGCCCCTTGTCCTTGCTGGTGTCCTTCTCCAGGACAGCAGCTGGAGTCAAACACTATCTCTTCCTTTCTTCTTTATCTCCAAACCTTTCAAATTCCTCCATAAAACCTGCTGCTTTTGTGAAACACACAGTAGTATATGACACCTAGATTTCAAGTGATTAAACAAGACATGATGACAAATCTAAGAAAAATGACACCAGCCCTTTAAAGAAAACCCAAATCAATTACCTTTCCCTCCTCTTCCTTGACTTTCCCTCTTTTCCCACTGTTATCTTACCTCATCTATCATACTTAGACAGAAATCTATATGTCTAGTTGAACTCACCGTTTCTCAGGCAACAGCCAGGCCACTTAGCAGGAATATAAAGCAAGCCAATATAATATTCTGCCCAGAGTAATATTCGGCCAAAGGTTACAGTGCCAGAGTAGGCTAATTATTCTAAGAGGACTTACTTTTACTGTAATTATTGACCGCCATGAACTAATGAAAAAAAAAAACAAAACTCTGCTATTTATTAAGTGCTTCTGTATCCCCTCAAAGCTTTTACATATGTTTCTCATTTCATCCTCATCATAACCCTGAGAATGGTCTTCAAATTTTAAGGAAATTTTAAGATCAAGTTAGTGAAATTACTCAAGGTCACACACTGTTGCTAGACAGAGCCAAGATTCAAACCAAGCCATTTCATGATTATCAGACTGTGTTTTGTGACTATCCTTTTTAATTTAAAATTTATGTCTAGCCAAGTAACATGTGCACCATCCCAAACTTATATCTCCCAGATAGGTCAGTTTCGCCCATAGAAGGAACCCCAGCTTCTAACTTGGTAGATATAAACCTGGCTGCCAGCATTCTGGGACCACCCCTCGCCCAAGGGAAAGTGGCCCGAGGTCTCCCTCTTCAGCATAGTGTCTTAGTCTCCTGGTCCGGCGTCTTATCCTTGGCCACAGCTAAGCAAATCTTGCAAGAAATTAAACTCTCCTTGCCTTGTTTTTTCTTTTTCTTATCCTTTTTCATTTTAAATGAGCTACCTGCAAAAGGATCTTACTTTTCTATATAATAATTTTCAAAGCGTCCCTCTTTTCAGCCCCATTCCATAACCCTGCCTCCAGAGGCTCATTCTGCTTCCAAGTCTTGACATTCTGGAATTCTGCGGTGCAGTCTGGCCGCGTCATCTTCCCCCACTGCAGATGTCTAGGTGTCTACTCTCGCGCTGTGCTGTGCTAAGTCAGTTACTACCTGTACTTTTTCTCTCCAGCTCCCAAATGTTGTGTTTCGTTTCCCCTATTTGCTCTGGAACCCTCTCCTATTCGCTTTGCTCTTGTTAGTTTGTGCTTTTCACATTTCTTCAGTATCATTTTAGTGGGGCTTGAGGAGTAAACAGGAATACACTTGAGAACTCTTTTGCCATGTTTAAGCAGAAGGCCTATGCTTTATTACTGTTCAGGGTTTGTTTTTTTTTATAATCATACCATATTAAATAATGGCCCAGAACCTCACTTTACCCTCAAACAGGGGCAGATTAAACTGGGCCATAGATATTCTCTAGTATTTCATAAAATAGTGGCCTAGATGCTAGTCTTATGACGAAGGAAGGAAGGTTGGAAGGAGAGAAGGAGGGTAAAAACAATGAGTGGAAAGTCATCCCCTAAAAATTTTTCAAATCTACATGATAATAAAAATTTATAATTTGCATAATTTTTTTCATTAATACTGTTATACTTGGGCTTCACTGTTAGGTGATATTAAACAATTCTATTCTCAGACAATAACTCTCTCAGGATTTGGCTTCCAGAACCAACCAGAAGACAAAAACTACAATTTCGCTGTCAAGAATATAGTTTGTTTTAAACTCAAAAGCTGTCCTTATAAAAATTGCATCCCAGAAGAACATTTGTGGATTTTCAAATATCCTGTTTATCTTCTCTACGCTTGGAATCTGATGTCAATATTGGTTTGAAATCATCTGTGGCAGATTTGTAAATTTTTTGGAGGGGAAAGAAGGAAAAACAAAAAGAAGAAATGGGGACTTTTTTTATTTTGGCATACAACCAAAGATCTGAGGCTGGTGTTCAGCCTTGGAAATGAAACCTCTAGTGAGCATGGTGGTGTTTGCCTCCCTGTTACGTTCATGGTTTGCAAGTTCTCCCCACTTTGCATCACGAACTCCAGCTGAGATTATTCAGTGATGGCTGTGGAAAATGTAATTTGGAACTCTGCTTCCACCCTGCAAGCTCCCTTTCTGGGACTGTGTTGAATTGACGCGGCTGCTGCTTGGAACATGGGAATGTGGACAGGAACAGCCTATGGTCAGTATGGGCGCAAACCGGCATGGTCTTGGATGCAGAGTGCCGACAGACAGAGAATCCCTGAGCCACAATGCATCTATATGAATCACAAAACAGTCTGTGGGCCCAAAGGAGAAAAATCTATGAGAATGTCTGCCAGTTCAAGGAGCTAAACTCTCAGATGAGCACCAATAATAGCATGAGACACAAAGGACATTGTGATTCAGGTAATACAGAATCTGCACACTATTCATTGGAATTTTTAAAGAATAAGTGATACAGATTTCTGTGTATGTTTTTCTATTTCTAATATTGACTATATGTGTTGAAATAATGTAAGAGCCTAATACCTATTTTGTGGTCACAATCTGACTTAATATCTGGGTTATTTGACCTTTGGCTGATCTGAAAAACTCAGATATGTGAAATTAGTTGTCCAAGGCTTGATTTAGTGCTTCATGGATACACTATTCAAGGATCAAAAAACTAACAATAAAAATGTCCAACTATGTGACTTTATTGAGTAGTAGCAAACATTTCTGTGCTTATTAATATTTCATAATAATAATAGAATTTTCTTTCTCTCTTCTACAGTTATCATGCAAAATCAATTTAATTTTTATTTAGTGATATGTAGATAGATAGAATTAAAAATATTAAGAAGCAATAAGGGATAAATACAAATTACATCTTTGCTGGACTGAACACATTTTAAAAAGTATGAACATGGCATATAATTAATTGGATAAAATTTTGCTTTGGTGTGAGAGTCAAAACTTACATCATTTGAAAGAACCATATGCCACATGCAAATAGATTATAAATCTATATTACTTGATAAGTAAGTGGAAAAGACTTCCTGTATCAATGGAAAATCATTTGCATTTATTTTGGTGCACTAAAGAGCCATAACAAGACAAAATAAAGTTCTCATAAGGCTACAATTTCCTTGATAGGATAAAAAAGACAATGTAAACAAAACTACTATGCTCATTGGAAAAGATGAAGAAAAATAAAGCAATTGCAACAGTAACTTTCACAGAGATAGTTTTATAGCCCGTATTAATATAATTCATTCTTCAAAAACAAGTTGCTACAATTTCTTATAGATTTTTCCAATGTCTAGTGCATGCTCTCCAGGGTTCTAAATTGCTTAGTAAACACTTCAAAATATAGTTCTGGAAATAGCTATTAAAGAAATAGGGTAAGTTGAACAGTTACTACAGTTGTTACAGGGAGAATCCACTTTGTGTTATCACATGCACACACTGTGAACACATATTTCAGAATATGATCATTCCATTTAGTTTTCAAAAGTCCATTGGTGCAATTTTCTCTGCTACATTTGTTTCTTTTTTTATATTTCAGAATATATTATAGGGGTACAAATGTTTTGATTACATGAATTGTTTTTGTACAGTTTAAGTCAAGGTTTTAAGTGTGTTCATTACCCATATAGTGTGCATTGTACCCGTTAGGTGTGAATTACCCATCCCCTTCTCCCCCCTCCCACCTGCTTGATTTCCATTGAATTTTACTACTGTATGTGCACATGAGTGTTGCTCTGTAAGTTTCAATTTAGTAGTATATATGGTTTTTGTTCTTCCATTCTTGTGATACTTCTCTTAAAAGCTTGGTCTCCAGTTCCACCCAGGTTGTTACAACAGGTATTAGTTCATCATTGTTTAAAGGCCCAGTAATACCCCATGGTATACATATACCACATTTTATTGATCCACTCATCTATTGATGGACACGGGTTGTTTCCACTTCCTTGTGATTGTGAATTGTGCTGCTATAAACATTTGAGTGTAGGTGTCTTTTCTTTAATAAAATGTCTTTTTTTCCTTTGGGTAAATACCCAGTAGTGGGATTGCTGGATCAAATGGTAGGTCTGTTTTTAGTTATTTGAGCTATCTCCATACTGCTTTCCATAGCCGTTGTGCTAGTTTGTAGTCCCACCAACAGTCAGCCCTACATTTGTTTCTGACAAGTAAAAATTTGAGCTCCAAAAAGCAGATTCCCAGCATGAAATAAGGCTTAACCAGCAATGTCCCCACAGTGATAATGTCAACGCATTCTAGTACAGTATTAGAATTGCAAATACAGATGCACAGAGTTTGCAGAGCATTGCAGTACTGGATGTGCTGAGATCCAAGACTCCTGAGAATTATATAGTTTACCAAAGAGAATGTTTTTGCCTAAGATCCAGGTGTTCAAAATAATTTCTCCAATCAGCTCTAGTCTATTATTATAAATGTATTCTGTTGTAAATGAGAAACAAGAGTTGTTCTCTCCAGGGTAATAGAACCACAGTGACACTTGAGGTAAGTCCAATGATCCTGGTATCATAATCACAATTATTATTAATGATTATTCATAAGACTAAGTCCTCCTTTGAATGTCCACTATTTATTTTAATTTTGAAACTTAGGGTAGCTCCTCTAGTACCATTTTTAAAGTCATCAAAACTAGTTTTCATCTACATCACTCCTAATCATTGATCCACAACCTCTCAGTTGTTTTGGGGTTGAAAAGATGGGACTAAAGGACTGGTGATATAATAATTTTGGAGTACAGAATCTTACCGTTCTTGATTTGGGTACCTCCTCCACACACTAATTTCTGCATAGATATTAATAGCACTACTTGAAGTTAAAGTAGAAGAAAATAAATTCAGTGAGTAGGATTCTTTCAGAATCTTGTGACAAGCCTTTAAAAATTCACGGTTACAAAACCATAGTTAACCTTTAATTCTGTTAATTTATGTTAATACCTTCCTATAATTGTCTGAATTCACATGCTTTACAAAATGATCAATTTGTCAATGTAATTATGATTTTCCTGCATTAATATGAAATAACATACAGTTATTTTAACATGCTGTAATATATGTATTTATCAACAACAAGCTAAAATCTTTTCAAATACTTTCAATGCTGCCTTTTACTTAAATCTGATCCAATGTTCTTGAGCTAAATAATATAAACCTAATATGGTTTAAAAGTTCATGGGGGCCGGGCGCGGTGGCTCACGCCTGTAATCCTAGCTCTCTGGGAGGCCGAGGCGGGTAGATTGCTCGAGGTCAGGAGTTCGAAACCAGCCTGAGCAAGAGCGAGACCCCGTCTCTACTATAAATAGAAAGAAATTAATTGGCCAACTAATATATATACAAAAAATTAGCCGGGCATGGTGGCGAATGCCTGTAGTCCCAGCTACTTGGGAGGCTGAGGCAGGAGGATCGCTTGAGCCCAGGAGTTTGAGGTTGCTGTGAGCTAGGCTGACACCACGGCACTCTAGCCAGGGCAACAAAGTGAGACTTTGTCTCAAAAAAAAAAGAAAAAAGTTCATGGGGTACGTAATTTTCTTTGGGGTTTTGGCAGATAATATGATGGATTGAGTTCGAATTTTGATCACACTGGGGCTGCGGAAAGTCTTAGAGACCTTTTGTGGACAAGACAGGTAGATTTATCATGAGTGATTTTAACACAGGTTATTGTGAGTATATTAAGTTTGTAATGCACAGGGAAATTAAAGAGCCAGCCTCACTGATGACATTGGCTGGAACAATGAAGTCAGTTATGAGAGTTTTCTTTAGCCGAGAACACAGTAACTGATTTGTGGGAAATTCAAGATAAAAACAAATAGATTTGATTAATTTAAGCCTCCAAGAAGGCTACATTGTTAGCAATCAGAAAACACCCCCAAAGAAAGAAAAAAAAAATTCTATGTATTAGGAAGAGCCTTTAGAACTAGCTAAAACAAAAAATTTAGTGGTTAGGAGAGCTAAGCTATCATCTACTCTTTATGAGTTTCTTGATATAAAATGTACTCCCTAATGTTGACAAGCACCAATTTAACAACAGTCCACTTTTTGTTTTATTTCTTATCCCATTTGTTTTTGATTGGGTGGACAACCTAATATGTTCAAGGGCCACATACAGTAGTTTTGCCTTTGGAAAGGGGAAGTTATATGATTTCTGGTTTTTTATTTGGTGCCCTTGACATTGACATCCCTGCTTTTCCAGGACAAAAAGAAAAATTGCTTCAACGTTAAATTGTATTGACTGATAGCCTATTCTGATTTCCTGAGATTATTAGTAATGAAAAAATACTTAGTATTAAGAAATAGAAGCTATGGGATATAAAATTTATAAAATCTATCTACTTTTGTAGGACCATATCAGTCAAAAAGAATTATACAATGTTTATGTCAATTGCTATGTAGACTACAACAAATAAATAGTTTTAAAAGTGGGTAAAATTATTCACGTGTCTGGATTAAAAATGGCTTAATTTTTTTACCCTGGGTCATAACAAAGACAATTTCCGAGATGTTGTATCACTTAAGATAAAACTGAGCTGTGGAACAATGATATTGTGTTATTTTTCAGAAAGAATTTTTAATGTATATAATTAAATATTAATTAAATATGGGCTTGTACAAATATTTTGAATTTTATCCACTAAATGGATAAAAATGTCCTCTGAGCAACTGGTAGAAATTTAGATCATTTTAATGTGTTTTTTAAAGTAAAAATAACACTGAAATATAATTCACTGTATTCTTTGTTATATTTAATTTCTGAATAAAGGGTCTGTTTTAGATTTAGCTCATTATCAAAATAAAATTATAAAGCTAGTTATAATACAGAGAACAAATGTTGTAATGGAAAAAATATTTACTTTGTAGACAGACAAAACTTGTTTAAATCTGGGCTCTGTCACTTAAGGATATGACTGACCTGGGGCAAGGTGCTTAACTTCTTTGAAGTCACCAGTAAAATGAGAAAATAACTACCTTGCCAGCTGGTCGTGTTAAATAAGAATTGCACAAAGCTTGGTACATACATATTCAAAAATATTTTTTTCTTTCTCTCATCTACACAGTGAAAATGAGATCCAAGAGTAATGACTATTTTAATCCCATATCTTATATTATTAAGAATATATTTTATATTTTTGATATTGTCTCTTTCTGTTAACAGCTTTATTGAGATATAAATCACACGCCATATAATTCACCCATTAAAGGGTACAATGCAATGGCTTTTAGCATATTCACAGAGTTGTACATCCATCACCAAAATCAATTATAGAATATTTGTATTACCCCCAAAAGAAATGTAACTCCTATTAGCCATCACCCCCAAGTCCCGCCATCATGCTAGGCCCTAGACAATCACTAATCTACTTTCTATCTCTATAAGTTTTCCTATTCTGGACATTTTATATAAATAGGATGATATAATATATGGTCCTTTGTGACTGACTTCTTCTACAACATAATGTGTTCAAGGTCCATCCATGTTGTAGCACGTGTCAGCACTTCATCATTTGTAATGCTGAATAATATGTATTGCATGGGCATATCATATTTTATTTATCCATCCAACAGTTGATGGACATTTGGGTTGTTTTCACTTTTTGGATGCTAATAATAATGCTGCTATAAAAATTTTTGTGCACGTTTTTGTGTGGACATGTTTTCATTTCTCTTAGGTCTATGTGTATGGATAGACTTGCTGCATGATATGGTAGCTCTTTGTTTAACCATTTGAAGAACTTCCAGACTATTTTCCTTCTGCAATATCTTATATTCCTACCAGTGGGGTGTGAAAGTTTCATTTTCTCCATGTCCTCGTCAGCCCTTGTTATCATCTATTTTTTTGATTGGAGCCCTCCTAGTATGTGTGGTTTGAGTTGCTTTTCTCAAATGACTCACAAAATTGAACATCTTTTCATGTGTTTATTGGCCATTTGCATATAGTTTGGGGAGGGATGTCTATTCAGATCCTTTGCCCATTTTTAATTGGGTTATTTGTCTTTTTTAATTGTAATAGTTTTTATATATTTTAGATACAAATCCCTCAACAGATATAATATGATTCCTTTTTTCCACATCATTTTCCTACTTTTCCTCCTCCTTAACATCCCCCACCCAGCTATGTACAACACTCTTCATAGCTCCAATTTTCACCAGGTCTTTTGGAAATTTTAACGAAATTTTTTTCCCATTCTACACAGTCTGTATTCAATGAAACGAAAGGCATCTCTGAACGAGTTTAGAATGCCAAGTTCCTTTGTTGTTGGATTCCCTTTCCATGCTGTGTAAATATCAAACATATTTTTGTAGAAATTTTGGCTAAAGGTTTACTGATTGTGTGAGTGCTGAAAAAGAGACCCCAATTATTTGTGCCAGTTGCATTTATACACACACAAGTTATATGTATAGAAATACTTCTTTGGACACTGGAGCCATGTTTGACACAAGCTTCTCACTTTTTGTTTTCTTGTAGCTCCTGTTATTTCTTTGCCTCCTGAGAATACAGAGAATTTCACTAGAAATAATGTCATTTTGGTTGTGAAGCTTCAGCCTACCCAATACTACATCTGGAGTGGAAGGAAAAAGCAGACAAAATATTTCTTCCTAGTGATGAAAGGTGGATCTCAGGCTGGGCGCAGTGGTTCATGCCTGTAATCCTAGCACTCTGGGAGACCGAGGTGGGCGGATTGCTCAAGGTCAGGAGTTTGAAACCAGCCTGAGCAAGAGCGAGACCCTGTCTCTACTATAAATAAAAAAAGAAATTAATTGGCCAACTAATATATATAGAAAAAATTAGCCAGGCATGGTGGCGCATGCCTATAGTCCCAGCTACTCGGGAGGCTGAGGCAGGAGGATCCCTTGAGCCCAGAAGTTTGAGGTTGCTGTGAGCTAGGCTGATGCCACGGCACTTACTCTTTAGCCTGGGCAACAAAGTGAGACTCTGTCTCAAGAAAAAAAGAAAGGTGGATCTCAATTCAGGTACATGAACTGTTTGCACAGCACACACAGATACTCAATATATTAATATTTATTGATGATGTTAATGAATTCTCTTCCCCACATCACAATTTATAACACAAATTTGAAATATTAAACTGTTTCTGTTGTAATCAGGCTAGGCAATACAATAATACCTTCCGCATTCAAGATGATGGAAGATTTGCAAAACAATTTTATATATATGATCTCATCAATGGGATCTAGGGGTCTGCAAGTGGTGACAGCGAGAAAAGATGAAAGGAAGTTATATAGTCTGCTGTCTACTGCAGTGTTTCTCACAGTGTGGCTCAAGACCCCAGGTCACTGTACCGTTTTTTTTTTCTGAGACTAGATCTTGCTCTGTTGCCCAGGCTAGTGTGCAGTGGTGTCACCATAACTCACTTGCAACCTCCAACTCCAGGGCTCAAGCAATCCTCCTGCCTCAACTTCCCAAATAGCTAGGACTATAGGCCCATACCACCACGTCTGGTTAACTTTTTTTTTTTTTTTTGGTGATTATTATTTTATTTTTTTTTTTTTATTTCGGCATATTATGGGGGTACAGATTTTAAGGTTTCAATAAATGCCCATTTCCCCCCATCCCCCCCACAAGTCTGAGTCTCCAGCATGACCATCCCCCAGATGGTGCACATCTCACTCATTATGTATGTATATACCCACTCCCCCTTCCACCTCCCACCTGCCCAATACCCTATTACTATAGTACCTATGTGACCACTTAGGTGCTGTTCAGTTAATACCAATTTGCTGGTGAGTATATGTGGGGCTTGTTTTTCCATTCTTGGGAAACTTCACTTAATAGTATGGGTTCCAGCTCTAACCAGGAAAATATAAGATGTGCTATGTCACCATTGTTTCTTAGAGCTGAATAGTACTCCATGGTATACATATACCACATTTTATTAATCCATTCTTGGATTGATGGACACTTGCGCTGTTTCCACAGCCTTGCAATTATGAATTGTGCTGCTATAAACATTTGAGTGCAGGTGTCTTTTTTGTAGAGTGTCATTGGATCTTTTGGGTAGATGCCCAGCAATGGGATTGCTGGATCAAATGGTAGAATCACTTGTATCGCTTTAAGGTATCTCCATATTGCTTTCCACAGAGGTTGAACTAGTTTGCAGTCCCACCAGCAGTGTAGGAGTGTTCCTCTCTCTCCGCAACCACGCCAGCATTTATTGCTTGGAGATTTTTTGATAAAGGCCATTCTCACTGGGGTTAAGTGATCTCTCATTGTGGTTTTGATTTGCATTTCCCTGATGATTAGAGATGTTGAGCATTTTTTCATATCTTGTTGGCCATTCTTCTGTCTTCTTTAGAAAAGTTTCTGTTCAAGTCCTTTGCCCACTTTTTAATGGGGTTATTTGATTTTTTCTTCCTGATTTTCGTGAGTTCTAAGTATATTCTAGTTGTCAGTCCCTTATCAGATGCATAGGATGCAAAAATTTTCTCCCATTCTGTAGGTTGTCTGTTTATTTTCATGACTATTTCTTTCGCTGTGCAGAAGCTTTGTAGTTTGATCATGTCCCATTTATTTATTTTTGTTCTTGCTGTGATTGCCTTTGGGGACTTCTTCATAAACTCTTTGCCCAGGCCGATGTCTAGGAGAGTGTTTCCAACATTTCCCTCTAGAGTTCTAATAGTTTCATACCTTAGGTTTAAGTCTGTTATCCAGCGTGAGTTGGTTTTTCTGAGAGGTGAAAGGTGTGGGTCCTGTTTTAGCCTTCTACAGGTGGCTATCCAGTTTTCCCAGCACCATTTATTGAAAAGGGATTCTTTTCCCCAGCGCATATTTTTGTCTGCTTTGTCAAAGATTAGATGGCTATATGAGGATGGTTTTATATCAGGATTCTCACATCTGTTCCACTGGTCAATATTCCTATTTTTGTGCCAATACCATATTGATTTAATTACTACAGCTTTGTAGTATAGTTTGATATCTGGCATATTAATGCCTCCCATTTTGTTTTTGTTGCCTAGAATTGCTCTTGATATTCGGGGTCTTCTTTGGTTCCATACAAAGCGTATAATTATTTTTTCTATATCTGTGAAGAATGCTGATGGGATTTTAATAGGTATTGCATTGAATCTGTAGACCAGTTTGGGTAGTATAGACATTTTGATGATGTTGAGTCTGCCGATCCATGAGCATGGTATGGATTTCCATCTGTTTACATCCTCTGCTATTTCCTTCCTCAGTGTTTCATAGTTCTCCCTGTAGAGGTCTTTTATGTCCTTGGTTAAATATATTCCTAGGTACTTTAATTTCTTTGTTGCTATTGTGAAGGGAATTGAGTCTTTGATTTGGTTCTCAATGAGATTGTTGTTGGCATATATGAATGCCTCTGATTTCTGTATATTGATTTTTTATCCTGAGACTTTACTAAATTCATTGATCAGTTCCAGGAGTTTCTTTGTTGAATCTTTGGGGTTTTCTAGATACAATATCATATCATCAGCAAACAGTGAAAGTTTGATCTCTTCTGCCCCTATTTGGATACCTTTGATTCCATTTTCCTGTCTGATTGCTGTAGCCAAGACTTTCAGCACTATGTTGAATAGAAGTGGCGATAGTGGGCAGCCTTGTCTGGTTCCAGTTTTAAGTGGGAATGATTTCAATTTTTCCCCATTCAGTATGATGTTGGCTATGGGTCTGTCATATATGGCTTGTATCAGTTTTAGGTATGTCCCTTCTATGCCTATTTTCTGAAGTGTTCGTATCATGAAAGGGTGTTGAATTTTGTCAAAAGCTTTTTCTGCATCTATTGAAAGAATCATGTGGTCTTTGTTTTTGCTTCTGTTTATGTGGTGAATTGCATTTATAGATTTACGTATGTTGAA
The DNA here is from genome assembly GCF_040939455.1 of Microcebus murinus. Taxonomy (NCBI): domain Eukaryota; kingdom Metazoa; phylum Chordata; class Mammalia; order Primates; family Cheirogaleidae; genus Microcebus; species Microcebus murinus. Next base: position 33,774,247 of record NC_134124.1, read on the forward strand.
CCATCCCTGCATCCCTGGGATGAAGCCCACTTGGTCGTGGTGGATTATTTTTTTGATAAGTGTCTGGATTCGGTTAGCTAAGATTTTGTTGAAAATTTTTGCATCTATATTCATTAGGGATATTGGTCTGTAGTTTTCTTTTTTTGTTGCATCCTTTCCTGGTTTTGGTATCAGAGTAATATTCGCTTCATAAAAGGTGTCGGGGAAGTTTCCGTTCTTCTTGATGTTGTGGAATAGTTTCTGCAAGATAGGTACTAGTTCTTCTTTGTAAGTATGGTAAAATTCGGGTGTGAAGCCATCTGGACCGGGACTTTTCTTTTTAGGGAGATTTTTAATTGCTGTTTCTATTTCAGCTGTTGAGATTGGTCTGTTCAGGGAATCTATTTCTTCCTGGTTGAGCCTAGGGAGGCTGTGTGCTTCTAGAAATTTTTCCATTTCCTCCACATTTTCCAGTTTGTGTGCATAAAGATTTTTGTAGTATTCATAAATTGTATCTTGTATCTCTTTGGGATCAGTTGTGATATCTCCCTTTTTATTCCTGATGGAGCTTATTAGAGATTTCTCTTTTCTGCTTTTCGTTAGCTTAGCCAATGGTGTGTCAATTTTGTTTATTTTTTCAAAGAACCAACTTTTTGTTTTATTAATCTCCTGAATAGCTTCCCTGTTTTCAATTTCGTTTAGTTCTGATTTGATCTTGTTGATTTCACTTCTTCTGCTGGGTTTGGGGTTGGTCTGTTCTTCTTTTTCCAGCTCTTTGAGTCATTTCATTAGATTGTCTATTTGTGATCTTCTTGTCTTTTGGTTATAGGCATTTATGGAGATAAACTTTCCTCTCAGAACTGCTTTAGCTGTGTCCCAGAGGAGTTGATAACTTGTCTCTCCATTGTCGTTTTCTTCATAGAATTTTTTTATTTCCGTCTTGATTTCTTCATTTACGAAGTAATCATTTAGTAGGAGGTTGTTTAATTTCCACGTTTTTGTGTAGAAATGTGAGTTTCTATTAGGGTTGATTTCTAGTTTTATTCCACTGTGATCTGAGAAGGTACATGGTATGATTTCTATTTTTTTAAATTTCTTGAGATTTACTTTGTGTCCTAGGATATGGTCAATCTTAGAGAATGTCCCGTGAGCTGATGAGAAGAACATATATTCAGTGGATTTTGGGTAGAATGTTCTGTAAATGTCAGTCAGACCCAATTGTTCTAGAGTTTTGTTTAAGTCCATTATTTCTTTATTAATTTTCTGTTTGGAGGATCTGTCTCGTGCCGTCAGTGGGGTGTTGAAATCTCCGGCGATTATGGAGTTGCTATTAATCCATTTGCTTAGCTCCAGTAAGGTTTGCTTTATGAATCTGGGTGCACCTAAGTTGGGTGCATATATATTTAAAATTGTTATCTCTTCTTGTTGGACTGTGCCCTTCACCATTATATAATGACCCTCTTTGTCTTTCATTACTTTTGTTGGTTTAAAAACTAAATCGTCTGAAATTAGAACTGCCACACCAGCCTTCTTGTGGCTTCTATTTGCTTGGAATATTGATCTCCACCCTTTTATTTTTAGTCTATATGCATCCTTGCAGGTTAGATGCGTTTCCTGAAGACAACGTATACTTGGCCTGTATTTTCTTATCCATTCAGCCAGCCTATGTCTCCTGAGTGGAGAGTTTAAGCCATTCACATTTATTGAGAGAACTGATAGGTAAGGTAGATTACTGTTCATTCTGTTGGGTTGGATGTTGTTGCTATGATTTCTGTCTTGAGCCATTGTAATATCTGGCCTTTAATATCTTTGGGTTTTGGTTGTTTTTATATTCGTGGGTTATTATTATGATGTTCTGTGTGTAACGCTGTTTTAAGTACTTCTTGTAGGGCTGGTCTTGTCTTGGTGAATTCTCTGAGCCTTTGCTTGTCTGCGAATGTTTTTATTTCTCCTTCATATACGAAGCTTAGTTTTACAGGGAATAATATTCTAGGCTAGGCATTGTTTTGTTTCAAAAGAGTGAGAATGGGGCCCCAGTCTCTCCTTGCTTGTAAAGTCTCATTAGAGAAGTCTGATGTTATTCAAATTGGCTTTCCCTTGTATGTTACTTGCTTCTTTTGTCTTACAGCTCTTAGAAGGGCCTCTTTAGTTGATACTTTGGTCAGTCTGATGACTGCATGTCATGAAATCTTCCTGTTTGCATTGAATCTCCCAGGGGTCCTCTGAGCTTCTTGAACTTGTATATCAAGATTTTGAGCAAGGCCTGGGAAATTTTCCTCTATTATATCTTCAAACAGCTTGTCCAACCCTTGAGTGTTGTCTTCTTCCCCTTCTGGTAACCCTATGACCCTCACATTAGGTTTCTTCACATAATCCCACAGCTCTTGTAGGCTTTGCTCTTTTCTCTTGTTCCTCTGCTCTATTTCTGTGACTGATTTATTTAATTGGAGGGTGTTATCTTCAAGCTCTGAGATTCTTTCTTCTGTTTGATCTACCCTGTTCTTGAGACTTTCCACTGTATTTTGTAGTTCCTTGAATTGATTCTTCATTTCCAGGAGTTCGGTTAAACTTTTCTTCATTGTGTCTATTTCTTTTTCCATATCCTGGAGGCTTTTTGTGGTTTCTTTGTGTTGGTTATTGAGTTGTTGTTGCAGCTGGGTGAGTGTTCTTATGATCCACATACGAAATTCCTCTTCTGTCATATTGGTTGCCTGATTTTGGTTGGTGTCCGTTTCTAGGGGGCTGGTGCTCCTCTTTGGGGGTGTGTTTTCCGTTTGGTTCTTCATATTTCCTGAGTTCTTTTGCTGATTTCTTCCCATGTCAATCAGTTGTTGTTTCTTTCCTTTAGGTTATTGTTTGGGTATTCACACACCTTGTTTAGTTTCTGAAGCGTTATGTGGTGTCTGTGGGTGAGATTGGACCACTCCCTGTATATTGAGTCAGTGGGTGCTATGGAAAAGTGTGCAAGATGCCATCCCTGTCAGTAGGTGGCGTTTGCTTGGAGGAACAGGCTATGCTATTGATTTTGTGTCTTGTTATCAGCTCTTTATCTGGGTGGAGCTGGATTGGGTAAGCCTGCCCTCAGGCAGTTAGCAGGGGTCAAAGTTCTGTTCTCTGCTTCCAGGAAAAGCTGTCAGGGCAGGGCTGGAATGGTCCTGCTCAGCCAGAAAGTCTGCGTGTGGGGGTGGGGCTGTCTGAGACCCACATTCTGGAGTGGGCCTCGCTTCTTTCCACCCTCCCCAACTCCGTAGCTACTCCTGGGCCTCTGCCCACAGGCCAGACCACAAGCCACCAGGCCTCCCCGGACTGTGATGTCAGCGGGGAGGTTCCCTGCACAGGAACGCCACCTGGGCTGGGCGCACAGCCTCCTCCTGGGAGGAGGGTTGCCCTCTAGGATGCTGATCCGCCCCTGGAGACACACATACCTCAGTAGGCTGTTCACGTATAACCCTTCTGTGCCCCGGGCAATGCTAGCCCTAGGTGCAGGGGATTTGGTCTGCAGGTCCAACCTCTGGGTCCCAGAGTTCAAACTGTATCCCCACCAGGGAGAGGAGTTCTGGTCCCAATTTACCCACAGGGAGCCCAAGCTGGGTCTATGTCTCTCAGACTCTGAGTCGGCACCGTTCTCCTGGGAACACTGTGCCAGCAGCACCTGGGAGAGCTGGCGAGTAGGGAGCTCACAGTCTGAGTTCCCCTGAGTCAGCTGTAGGGTCCCAAAAGGGAAGGTCCCGTTCCCTGGAGGTGCCTCTGGCTGGTGGCTGTATTGTCTCTCTGGGCAGCCGTGGGTAGGGTCGGCGGAGGGGACAAGGAGGCAATATGGCGCGTGCCGCGCGGCTCGGGTCTGTGCACATGGAGGTGCCCGGAGGAAGTTGGGAACCAGGTGCCACGTCTGCTACAGGCTCACCGCTAGCTGGCGTTGGCCGTCTCTGGGCTGGTGTCCGCAGGTCTCTCCACCTGCTGGGGAGCCCACCAGCAGTCCCAAATGCAGGGGAGGGGAAACAGCAAATCCATCTACCCTTGCCGCTGGTCTCTGGGCTGCTCCAGTGGTCTCAGCCTCCAGTTGTCCTCTGCAGCCTCCTCCCGTGGAGTCTCCCAGGGTCTCAGGTACCCCTCCTTCTGGCCCTCGTTCACGGTATGCTTGTCTTCTTGCTTCTTTTTTCTAATTTCTGCTAGAATCTGTCTTTTCTGTAGAGACACTCTGTCTGGCGGTGTTTCTCATCCGCCATCTTGCTCCACACCCCTCCTGGTTAACTTTTTTATTTTTTGTTGAGATGAAGACACTTTGTTGCACAGGCTGGTCTCAAACTCCTGGCCTCAAGCAATCCTCCACTTCAGCCTCCCAAAGAGCTGGGATTACAAGTGTAAACCACCATGCCCACATGGATCCTCTGGACACCCTGGTGAAAAGATCAGCTGCAGAGCTCAACTACCGCCAAAAAGGATCAGGATTCAGGGGACATGCCTTCCAAATCTGCAGGTTAAAATAACTATTCCAGATGGCCTCAATTCCCTCTAAAATTTGACAACTGCTGGTATAGTTAAAGAAACAAACAGCATAATACATATTAGAATGAAATAGACTATGAGCCAATTATTAATACTTGAGTTCTTTGATCCTGTTTCTTTTCCTTTCCAGGGATATCTCAGGATTGTTTAATAATGAATACATGTCAATCACCCAAAACATTCTATTGCCCAGAGTAAGCACTCAATAAATGGTAGGTATTATTACCAATATTTTTAACCATGTCTCTGGGGCATTAGTCTCAAAATAATCAGTGGAGAGGACATTTCAGTGGAGGAAACCATGTGAGCAAAGAAGCAAGGACAATCATGTTACACAAGTCATTCTCTACAGCTGTGTAGAGTGCACAACTGGGAGTGTTAATAGGTAAATATGGAAAAATAGGTTTAGCTGGATAAGAAGACCCAAAACCTTAGAGTATAGAGTTTGGATTTTTCATAGTGAGCCGTAAAGTCATCAAAGGATTATTTATTTTTATTGTAAGAATTTTCAAGCATCTTCGAAAATAAAATGAACAGTAAAATGAAGGTCTCTGTACTGATTACCAAATTCAATAATTACCAACATTTTGTCACATTGATTCATCCATCCCTTTTTTATTTTACTTTTTTCTTTGCCAAACTATCTAAAAGTAATCCTCAACTTTCATATGATTTCACCCTGCATACCTCAGTATGAGTCTGTGGAATTTATGACACTTTCTTACATAATCAAAATGCCTTTATCATACCTAAAAAATTAACAATATTTCCTTGGCATCATCTATCAGCTTTTCCATAATCACATTCCCAAGATTGTCTTTAAAATGTCCTTTTACAGTTATTTTCTTGAATTAAACTTCAAATACAGTCCACACATTACAGTTGGTTATTGAGGTCGCTCAAGTCTCTTTAGTCTAGAACATTACTGTCCCTCATCCTTGTTTTTTATGTCACTAGCTTCTTGCAGAAACCAAGTACTTTTTTCATATATAGCACTGGATTTGTCTATGGACCTCCTTGGGGGTCAGTGTGATCATTTATCTGGTTCTTCTGTCCCCCCCATAGTTCTTATAAGTGAATTTTCTGGAGACATTTAGATTCAGGTTCAGCTTTTTGGGCAAGAGCCCTTTGTAGGTGGTGTGGCAGGCATCCCACTGCATCACTGCAGAGAAGACACAGCAGGTCTGGCTCTCCCGCTTTTAGTAATGCTGTTTAATACTGGCCAGTCGTTCCAGGAGGTGAACTCCTGATGCTTCCATGATAACATTCCTCATCACTCTTCGACTAACAGTTTCAATCAACTGATGATTACTTCCTGAATCCCCCCATTCAGGTACACAATGATAATGTTATAATTCTAGCATTACTTCCATGTCTATAGACTGGGATTTTTCTGTAAAGAATCTTTCCTCATTCACTGTGACAACTTGGTAGCCCTGAAATACAGTGCTTATAGGAAAGGAAAGGTAAATGCTAAATTCTTTCCTTTTAATTGCCAATTTTCAGAGTGAAGAGTTAGTGTCCTAGCTACTTCAGTGGATTTCAGTGAATTATATTCTTGTTGTTTTGTCTTTTTTTCTAATGTTATTATGAACTCACATTTTAAATACACAATGTATTTTAATCAATTTCATTCCTTAAATTTTGGTGCTAAAGTCTAGTGTTTTTCAATGGCTGCATATTAAGAGTTTTTGAAAGAGCTATAAGTGATATGATCAAGTAGTCCTTTCAGATGACTCACCAGCAATAGGTTGAAGTGAATCAAAGGAAGAGACTTCAGGCATAGCACAGAAAGGACACCCTCATAAGAGTCTTGCATAGAGGAAACTAGGCCCTGAATGCCCATGGTGGCAGTGTAAACGGAGAGAAAGTGGCTGATTCAGGAGACATCAGAAATTGATAGGTATTAGCAGCTGACAAGATATAGGAGATGACATGACAATATTTAGGTGGAGCTGTCAAAACAGACAAAAATATTTTTAAAACTGAAACCTCTTCAGAGATTTTGGGACTGAAGGTAAAAAATTGGGAGTATTACAAAAATGACAGCTAAAAAAATATAAGAAAAGCAGAAAACAAGACCAAGATTAGTACCAGTAAAAAGTGGATCACTGATTTTCTGTCTTTTTTTTTCCTGAGACAGAGTCTCACTCTATTGCCTGGGGTAGAGTGCAGTGGTGTCATCAGAGCTCGCTGCAACCTCAAACTCCTAAGCTCAAGTGATCCTCCTGCCCCAGCCTCCTGAGTAGCTGGGACTACAGGTGCACACCACCACAGCCAGCTAATTTTTCTTTTTTCTTTTTTTCTATTGTAGAGATGAGATCTTACTTTGTTGCTCAAACTGGTACAGAATTCCTTCCTTCAAGCAACTCTGCCACCTTGACCTCCCCAAATGCTGCAATTACAGGCATAGCCACCATGCCTGGCTGGATCATTGATTTTCTTACATGGAATCAACCTGTGGGTATCTAGCTATTTAATATATCATTGCTATAGCATGTTACCTTTAATCTAAGTAAGAGAGCAAATAAAAATATAGTGGAAAGATAAAACAAAAATGAATGAGAATTTTTATCTATGGGGGAGGAAGGGAACTGGGGTGGATTCTCTGAATGTTCCTCATTTCACAGTTTTGACTTTGGAGCCATATAAATGTTATGCATGTTTTTTGTTGTTGCTGTGATTGCCCTTGGGGTCTCCTTCACAAATTCTTTGCCTAGGCCGATATCTGGAAGAGTTTTTCAACATTTTCTTCTAGAATTCTTATGGTTTCATGTCTTAAATTTAAGTCTGTTATCCTTCTTGAATTAATTTTTGTGAGTGGTAAGAGATACAGATCCTGTTTCAGTCTTCTACCTATGACTATCCAATTTTCCCAGCACCATTTATTGCATAAGGGTTCTTTTCTCCAGTGTATATTGCTGTATACTTGGTCAAAGATCAGATGGCAATATGTGGATGGTTTTATATCTGGGTCCTCTGTTCTGTTCCATGGGTCGATGTCTCTATTTTTGTGCCAGTGCTACGCTGTTTTGGTTACAATAGCCTTGTAGTATAGCTTAAATTCTGGTAAAGTGATGCCTTCAGATTTATTCCTTTTGCTTAAGGTTGATTTGGCTATTTGGGCTCTTTTCTGGTTCCAAACAAGGCATAGAATTATTTTTTCTAGATCTGCAAAAAATGATGTTGGCATGTTGGTGGGAATTTCATTGAATCTATAAATCACTTTGGGTAGTATAAGCATTTAACAATGTTGATTCTGCTGATCCATGAGTATGATATGTTTTTCCATTTATTTACATCATCTGCAATTTCCTTCCTCAGTGATTCATAGCTCACTATAAAGAGATCTTTTACCTTATTCATTAGATATATTGATAGGTATTTTATTTTATTTGTAGCTGTGACTAAAGGTATTGAGTCTTTGATTTGACTTTCACCTTGACTTTTGTTGGCATGTATGAAAGCTAGTGATTTGTGTACATTGATTTTGTAACCTGAGGCTTTGCTGAATTTATTTATCAATTCCAGGAGTCTCTTGGTGGAATTTTTGCAGTTTTCTAGATATAAAATTGTATTACCACACAGCAACAACAAAATAAATAAATAAATAAATAAATGGGACTTGATTAAATTAAAAAGCTTCTACACAGCCAAAGAAATAATCAACAAAGCAAATAGACAACCTACAGAATGGGAGAAAATATTCACATGGTATACATCCAATAAAAGGCTAATAACCAAAATCTACAAAGAACTCAAGCACATTAGCAAGAAAAAAAATCAAACAATCCCATTAAAAAGTGGACAAAAGACATCCATAGAAGCTTTTCAAAAGAAAGACTAATGGCCAATAAACATATGAAGAAATGCTCAATGTCACTAATCATCAGATAATTAATCAAATTAAATCAAAATCACAATGAGATATCACCTAAGCCTAGTAAGAATGGCCTTTATCAAGAAGTCCTAAAACGATAGATGCTGACCTGGATGTGAAGAGAAAAAAACACTTCGACACTGTTGGTGGGACTGCAAACTAGTGCAACCTCTATGGAAAATAGTATGGAGATTCCTCAGAGAACGAAAAGTAACCCTACCATTTGATCCAGCAATCCCACTACTGGGTATTTACCCAAGGGAAAAAAATCATTTTATCAAAAAAAATACTTGTGCTAGAATGTTCATTGCAACACAATTCACAATCACAAAGATGTGGAATCAACCCAAGTGCCAGTGAATTCATGAGTGGATTAATAAAATGTGGTATATGTATATCATGGAGTACTACTCAGCCACAAAAAATGAATTAATCCGTTTTGTAACAATCTGGATGGAACTGGAGACCATTCCCCTAAGTGAAGTATCGCAAGAATGGAAAAGCAAACACCACATGTACCCACTATTAAATTGGAACTAAATGATCAGCACGAATGTGCAGAGATGGAAGAAAAACTCAATGGAAATCATGAAAATGGGAGGGGGAATGAGGGGTTGGGTGGAACTATACCTAACAGGTACAATGTACACCATCTGGGTGATGGACACACTTACAACTTTGACTCAAGCAGTAGAAAAGCAAGCCATGTAACCAAAGCATTTGCACCCCCATAATATTCTGAAATAAATAAAAATAAATAAATAAGTTTCATGCATAATAATAGAAACCAAGATTAAACAAAAAAAGGAAAAAAATATCTATCCTTAAAATTTGAAAGCAAAATGAAGTAAATGACTTACCTTTACCAAGTTGGCAACAATCATACGAAAAAGAGATATTTCAAATTATTTTTAAATAATAATAATTTGACTATATATATACCTAGTAGAATGTATCCTACAGACAAAAGAATGGAAAGAAATATTATACTACATTCAATAATCATAATGTTAGTAAAATTACCAATATTATAGTTTTGAAACAACTAAATATATATTTTATAGTAAATCAAACAGTAATTATGTTATGTTATTAGAAACCAAGGTTTTTGGCACTAATGAGAAGAATACAAATATAAAAGACAGAAGGTAAGTAAAAACCTGTAACCTTAAATTTGAACTGGAAATATCAGTATGACTCTATGATGTAATTTAATCTTTAAAACAAAACTATTTTCTAGCTCTGAGCAATGAAAAGGCCCAGAAGTAGTGGCCAACCATGCTGTAAAGAGCACCTGTAGTACCTAGATTATGGTTTCTAAATATAATTTTTCGCTTGGAACCAGGGCTCCTTGGAAAAATGGCTGATTCTGGATATGGGGCAGGAAATGCACAATTTGAATGTGAATGTCTTGTCATACTGGAAAATAAGGGAGTGATCAGTGGAATCTTATTGACAGGACCCAGGAACTACCTCAGTGGGACTCCTACTGGCCAAAGATGAAAAATTTAAACAACGGAAAAAATATTGGCTGGTGTGTGTGGATTGTAATATATCTAATAAGTTAAGAATTCATGCATTCGTAGAAATACTAATGCAGGGGCTAGAGAAACATGTTAAACGATACCACAGGGATGTAATCATCCAACTCCAAAATGTGGGACATTTGGCAGGACAAACAATTCACTTTTCTTCAATAAACTAATGCCAAGAGAAGTAAAAGCAAGAGGAAAAACTAACATAGATTAAGACAGACTTGAGAATCCTATCAAGCAAATGCAATGTTTAGACCTTGTTTGGATCTTAACTCAAACAAATTAGACATAAAGGTAAATATGAACCAATTGAAGAAATGTGAATACTGAGACTGGCCATTAGATAATAGTAAGGAATTGTAAAAAATGTTAAGGGGTCTAATAGAATTGTGTTTACATTTTGGTTGGTTGTTTTTAAGAATCCTTATCCCTTAGAGACCCAATCTAAAGTATTTGTAATGTCTAGGAACTGCTTTATAGTAAACCAGCAGGGGGTTAGTCCCAAGGAGGGACTAACAGATGGAAAAAGGTTGGCTTCTATAAATATTGTGGGTGATGATATACTAGGGCTCATTATGCTATTCTCTCTTCCTTTATATGTGTTTAAAATTTCTATCCTAAGAAGTTATACATAAATGAATAAATGACTGTTGAAAGAAAATTTTCCTAGCAGATTAGAGGTTGCCCTCTGAAATAGGACCTGACAAGATGACTGTGAATTCAAAGCATCAGGAAATCAGATGAATGTTTTTGTGCCTGCCACACCAAAATTGAATTTGGTACAGCCTATGCACACACAAGACTAAAAGTCATCTTGGTAAATAGCTGTTTACTTAAAGATAAGGCAAAAACGGGAAAAATTATGGGAAGGTCACACTATAATTTTAAATGTATTATCCCCTAAACATTAGGAGGAGGGATGACAAGGGACATTTATTTACATTTAAGACTAATTTTTAATAAATAAATGTTCTAAATTTTTAATAATGAACATCTGTTAATTACCTCTGTCATTTAAAAGTTAATGTTTACAGAGCAAATGGCAATCACCTTTCATTCTTAGCTTTCTTTACCATACAGAATGGCCAACTATATGTTGGCCCACCAAGTGGTTCCATGTTGTTTTTAGTACCATCATGTCATGATTGTTAGATGACATGGTAATTCTATTTTTAATTTTATGAGGAATCATCGTACTGTTTTTCATAATGATTATACTGATTTACATTCCCAAGAGCATTGAACAAGTGGTATCTTTTCTCCACATTCTTGGCAACACTTGTTATTTTTTTGTCTTTTTGATAATGGTCATTCTAACAGGTTATGGTGATATCTCCTTGTGGTTTTGATTTGCATTTCTCTAATGATTACAGATGTTGAGCTACTTTTCACATATCTGTTAGCCAATTAAATTTTTTGAGAAGTATCTATTTAAGTCCTTTGCCCATTTTTTAATTGGGCTCTTTGTATTTTTGGTATTGAGTTGTATGAGTTACTTTAATATTTTGGATATTAACCCCTTATCAGATATATAGTTTGCAAATATTTTTCCCATTATGTAGGTTGCTTTTTCATTTTGTTGATTGTTTCCTTTGCTGTGCAGAAGCTTTGTAGTTTGTCACAGTTCGACTTGTCTATTTTTGCTTTCGTTGCTTGTCCTTTTGTGTCACATCCAAAAAATTATTGCCAACACCAATGTCATGGAGATTTTCCCCTATGTTTTCTTCATTTATGGTTTCAAGTCTTATATTTCAGTCTTTAAACCAATTTGAGTTGATTTTTGTGTATGGTGTAATATAGGGGTCCAATTCCTCCTCCCTCCCTCCCTCCCTCCCTCCCTCCCTCCCTCCCTCCCTCCCTCCCTCCCTCCCTCCCTTCCTTCCTTCCTTCCTTCCTTCCTTCCTTCCTTCCTTCCTTCCTTTTGCATATAGATATACAGTTTTCCAAACACTATTTGTTGAAGAGACTATCCTTTCCCATTGTGTATTCTTGGCACCCTTGTCAAAGATCAATTGACTATAAATGTGTGTGTGTGTGTGTGTTTCTGGGTTCTCTATTTCTTTCCATTGGTCTACATCTCTGTTTTTATGCCAGTACAATACTGTTTTGATTACTATAGCTTTTAATATAATTTGAAGGCAGCAAGTGTGATGTCTCTAGCTTTTTTGTTCTTGCTCTAGATTGCTTTGACTATTTGGGCTATCAATTTATTTGTTCATTTATTTATATTAGTATGTAGTAAATATTAGTACATTTGTATGGTTTCCTATTTTATTGAATAATCCATTACCATCATTATTTATTTTGATACTGAAATTGTTCTAGATTTGGCAAGTAGCAGCTCCTTCAAGCTGGTTTTGTGCCCTTTTTTCATGCCCTCTTTATTTTTTGAGGATTTCCTTGCTTTTTACACCCCAAAATGTTATAGACTTATTTTGTACTTCCATACTCTAACTGTGAAATTCCTCATTGTTATTTCTCCAAGGAATCCTGGTTCCTGTAAGTAGAAAATATTATTTAGAAGCCAAGTTCTGGGGGCTAGTTATGCTAATTGCTGTGGGACTGTTGCTTATCCCAGGCACTTTCAGTAGGGAATATATATGTAGGTATACATACAAACACACACACACACCCTATACATATATATATATATGTATATATATATGCTGAAAACCATGAATTTTCACTAATACCTCCAGTTCCAATTCCAATCCAATGCCTCAAGGTTCATTCTAGTTTTCTCCCTTTCCGTATTTGTAACTCCTTTCTCCCACAGTGAGAAATCTGACTCCAGTTATTCTTAATATATTTATTTATTTGATCAAGTCTCCAATATGTAACAAGTTTACCAATTCCATTGCCAAGCTCTTCCCTCATGGATATCCTCTTTTCCTTACTAGGGCTCTGACATCCTTTACTCCTCTACATCAACACCCTCCTAACCCGTCTCAGGCACTGACTCCCCACACCTAGCTAGTTCCTCTCCACTCCTGCATAGATGCCCTTCTCATGCCTGTTGGGTTCCAAAATCCTGCAGTAGGCCACCCTTCCCTTCCCGTGAATGAATACATTTTTATAACAGTTGGATTCTAAAACACCACAATAGGCTAAAACTCTGTATTGATGCCTTCCTCCCCTGCTTAGTCTCTGATATCCCAAGAAGGATGACTGTCATGCATGGATCCTCTCCTCATCCTATTCATACTCTGACACCCTTGCCAACCAGCCCTCCTACACAGAAGTCCTCTCCACCCTGCTCAGGTCATGAGGGCTTCCCCAACCCTCTTTTGCTATAGCTAGGAACTTGCTTCACCCTACAAGATGAGTTTAGGTGTAGCCCAAACTGAATATTATGAGCCCCCACTTTACCATCAAAGTGTCCTTGATGAACAATAAACTATATGGTCAACCTATACATAAGTCAACCTTGGATTAAGTATTTGTAGTAGGAGATTTTTTATATGTCCTGAGGGCAAAATTTAGACTTTTCAGCCTCCCCTAGTTACAGACAATACTGGCGGTTTACTTAACATCCCTTCTGTATGCATTATTTATAACAGTAAAAAAATCAGACAAATCTAAATTTCTCTCAGTAAAGGATTAAATAAGGCATAATGTATCCATACAGTGCAATGTGATAGATTTCTTAAAAAGAAATGAGGTATATCTATAATACTGACATTGAAAGATATCTAAAACATATTGTTAAATAGAAAAAGCAAGGTTCAAAATAGTATGATAGTGTTATCTCATTTATATATATATAAAAAAACTTTGCCCACATATGTATGCACAGAAAGAAAGGTCTGAAAAGATATATGCTGCCATATTAAGATTGGTTATTTTTAAGGGACTGCCTTTTTAAACAACTTTTACTTTTGATTTCATATAATTTTGTACCATTAAATGGCATACGTAACTCCCAACAACACTTTAATAAGTACTTCTTTAATGAACACTTTAATGAGTAATATGTTTAGGTCTGACTTTTCATTACACCATGAATTTTTCTGTGATTATAAAAATGAATAATGTTCATTTTAGGGAATTTTGACAGTTACAGAAACATTACCAAGAAGAAAAAATCACCTGTTAATTCTGCCATTCACAAGAAAGCAATATTAGCATTTGTTTGTATTCTGTTCCATTCCTTTCTTTTCTGTGCCCTTTTTCATGTAACTCAAATGATACATTTTTGCATTTTGGCCTTAACGGACATGCCTTTATAACGTGGCATTTTTTGTGTTATTGCTAATTGACAATTTATAATTGTATATATTTATGGGGTACAAAGTGATATTATGATTTATGAATACAGTGTGGAGTATTTAAATAAAGCTGGTTAACATATTCATCACCTCAAATACTTATCATTTTTTGTGGCAAGAACATTTGAAATTTACTATCTCAGCAATTTTGAAATGTACAATACACCTGTATTAACTACATTCACCATGCTATTTAATAGATTTCAAGAAAAACTTATTTCTCCTGTCTGAGATGTTGCGCCCTTTGAGCATTGTCTCTTCATTCTCCCCACTTGCTAGCCTCTATAACCACCTACTCTCCACTTCCATGAGTTTTAGATTCTACAAATAAGATTTAGACTGTTTTAGATTCCACATATAAGTGAGAACATGCCGTATTTGTCTTTGCCCAGCTTGTTTCACTTAGCACAACATAAACAAAATTCTTAATGACTATATAGGATTCTGCCAGATACTGCACTGTAGGTTTCTTAACTTTTTCACCTACTATAAAACAATTGTAATAAATATCTTCACATATAATTTTTTTTTTTGAAATTTGGATTATTATCTTAGGATCGCTTTCTAGAAGTTGGGTGAAGAGTAGGTACATTTTAAAAGTTCATGGTATACACCACCAAATTGCTTTTCAGAAAGGTTGTACTGCTTTATTTTCCCAATAGCATTTCATGTTAGGTGATATTTTATTATATTCCTGCTTAGCAGTAACTTTAAGGATACATACTAATATAACATTATGATCTTGCTTACATAATCAATGCCTAAAACGATTTATTATTATGTGGAAGCATTAATATGCAAATAATATAAGGCAATATACAGAATGATAAATATTATTTTTTATTTGTCAAAATACTTGAATAATTAATACATAGCAGTATACCTTTACTATTGCCAGTATGTTAAAAATATAAAACCAACTGAAGAATAACATGTATAGTTTTCAGTATATATGTAATAATCAAGATTGTGAAATAACTCATATCTATATTAACAACAAGAAGAATTTTGTTGTTATTATACTCTGGTTTTGCAGTAGACATTTAATAAATGATGTTTAAGGTCAATGACTTGACAAAACAAAAAATATTGTTGAAATCAACCAGCATGAAAGAAAAAGAGGTGAATTTTTTATGCAACTGTTGTATTGGGGGGTATGTAAATTTGAATATTGTGGATGCATTCTCCTCCTATTTCTCTTACCTGTCTGCCCTTGGCTCGATTCCCCAAACACACTGAGGTATTAAGCAATCTTACTAAACGTAATTAATATAATTGCATTTGTAGAATAAGTTAAGGGAATTGGGTAATAACATGTCCTGTATTTTGTTTAAATGTGTTACTAAAGTAAATGATTGATCATAGGTTTTACATTTTAAGTATTGATAGAGAATTTTAGTCAGATATTTTGAAGTTTCAGTCTCACAAATTATAAGAATATGAAATAGAAAGGCCGTTAATGTGAGTAATGTCACAATCTTTCAAAATTGTCCAGTCTACAGAAGCTGGGTGATGCGGGGGACAGGGAAACAAAATATCCAGCTTGCTGGTAACTTTACAAACTAAAGAAGGCTGGAATAATTTAGTAGGTTTCATTAAAATTATAATCATATTCTATTAAAAATACAATGTTAAACATTACATTCAGAGAATAATACAAACTTAATTGATAATAATTACTATTTATGTAGCATTTATTATTTGCCATATACCTTTTAAACACTTCACATATATTAATTCATTTCATCACAGCAACCTATGAGATAGGTATTACTATATCTCCATTTTATAGATGAGGAAATGAAGGCATAGAAAGGTGAAATGACTGTACCAAGTTTACCAGCTAGTAAGTGATGCAGCTGACATCCCAATCCACATTGTTTGGCTCCACAGTCTGTTTTTCTAACCACTGTGCTCTGCTGCCTCACCTCATGCTATTGTGTATAAAATTGTTTGAATTATAGACTTACTGTCATCACTGTCTTAGAAATAACAAATCAAAACTCAGAGATGTTTCCCAAGGTACCAGAATTACAAATGTTAATTGAATCCTCTGAAAAAGTACAAAGATCAAAAATCCATCTGTCTTTTTTAGAAGGCTAGTTGCCATAAACGAAGATAATTTTGTAATTCCTAAGGGGTCTAAATGTCCTTCTTTAATTGAGTTTTGTGATAGAAATGAATTATTTGATGTCCTGGAGCATCTTCTGTGCTAATTTTAATAGCTATAGTGATATAATTCTATCTTAAATTTTATTAACTGACATAAAAGATATGGAGTTGTATGCATATTTTGTTGATAGACAACCACTGAAGGGAAGGTTAATTGAAAACAGAAATCTTAAGCAGTCACTCAAATTTTGTGGAGAAAAACAATTGGCTTCTCACTTCTAGAATTACCTGGTGAATCCACAGAATAGGCAGCATCCTCTATCGTTCCTATCACAATCCTACATTTGTGCCAAGGATATTCTGGAGTGGGAAAAAGTTAAATGACTAAAACTCAAATAATGCTTCTGCTCTAAGGACCTAAAATTTGAGGTGATAGAAATGTTACTTTAAAACAATAGCTTTAAAAGGTGGTTGGGATTTCGAAGTTAGGCAAAGGCAACAGGCAGTTAATATAATGGGGTATTGTGCAGCAGATGTGATAGGACAGAAATCATAATTGGAGTTTGGGAAATGGAAGTCAGAAATGTTGGGATGTGGGAATCACAGTTGAGATTGGATATTGAAAGTCTTAAGATATGGAAATGGAAGTTAGAATACAGGAATCAGGAATTTTGGGATATAGGAGTGAAAAATGACAGGATGAGGGTATCGAAAATTTTAGGTTCAGGAGTTGAGTTGTGGGGATGAGGATTCATGGGCTGTGGATAAGCGGTGAAGATTTAGGGTCAAGAATGGAAGTTACACAGTCTTGTAATAATAGCATATCTTATTTTGGTTAGACCTCCCACTGTCCAATTGTAAAAACAGGACAAATGTGTATGGATATCATACACAATCTCAGCTGTGATTCCCACATCCCAACATTTCTGACTTCCATTTCCCAAACTCCAATTATGATTTCTGTCCTATCCCATCTGCTGCACAATACCCCATTATATTAACTGCCTGTTGCCTTTGCCTAACTTCGAAATCCCAACCACCTTTTAAAGCTATTGTTTTAAAGTAACATTTCTATCACCTCAATATATATATTTAGCACCTCAAAATATATATTTAACAATTCTATTACATATAGTAAATATAAATAACAACTATAAGTAAATATTTAACAATTATGTACACACACACACACATATA
The DNA here is from genome assembly GCF_040939455.1 of Microcebus murinus. Classification (NCBI taxonomy): domain Eukaryota; kingdom Metazoa; phylum Chordata; class Mammalia; order Primates; family Cheirogaleidae; genus Microcebus; species Microcebus murinus. Next base: position 33,791,724 of record NC_134124.1, read on the forward strand.
TATACACACACATGCTTACACACCCCCTCACACCAGACAAATAAGTATATATATTTAACAACTGAAGGCACTAGAGAAGGCAAGACTTAATTTGCCACAAACTTTCAAAGAAAAAAAGCACAAGAGGAAAGATCCAAATTCACCTCAGTTTCCCCCTCCCTCCAGGACATTTTCCAAGTGGTATCAAAGAGTAACAGCTAAATAGAGAGCAGCAATCTTAATAGGCTAGGAGCAAAGGTGGGTGTTTGGGAACAAGAGCAGCTGGGATTTGGGGGACAAAATTCCAGAGAAGAGGAAACTGCACAGGTGTGAGCCCCAAAATCTGTATTCAAATCCCTGCAAATCATCAGTTAATTCCTAAGATGTACATGTACAGGAAGAGAATACAAGAAATCCAGCAGAACAACAGCACCTGAAGAACTAAGCAGAGACTTTAGCAGCTATGCAATGCTGGGGAGACAGAGATTAGGGTTCAAGCTCCACAAGGTGGAAGGATCTTGGTAAACATCCCAGATTTTAGTTGTAAGATCTAGTAAGGACCATGACCCAGGAGTAAGGTCAAAACTGAAATTAACCACCATTAAAAAGCTTAAAATCAAGCCTCAATGATCCACTGCTACTGTATCTACCTACTACACTAAGAAAAATTAATCCTCTTTGGAGAAAGCTGATATTATCCAGAGCTTCTACAAATTTTCTTCTATACCGTCTGAATTCACCAAGAAATTATGAGGGGTGCTAATTAAAAAAACAACAAAAAACCTCCAAGCAAACAAACAAACAACTCCATAAAAAACAAACCACACACAAAAAAACAAACAAAAAATTAAAGCCAAATACCAAAAACCAGGAGGAGTCAGATACTGGAGTTATCATATAAGGGCTTTACATAACATAATTACGATGTTCAAGAAAATAGAAGAAAGATAAGGAATTTCAGAAGAGCCTTGGAATCTATTTTAAAACTGAGAGGAGGAAAAATAGAAATTTCAAGTTTCCAAATGAAAATTCTGGAACTGAAAATATTATAACTAAAATTAAGAATTCAATAGAGGGGTTGTATAGCAGCTCAGACAAAGAGAAACAGAATTTGTATGGAATGGGTGACAAGTCAGCAGAAAATATCCAGATTAAAGCACAAAAGAAAAAAAGGAAAAAAAGAAGAAAAGAATGTAAGAGAAATACGGAATATAGCAAAAGTTCTATCATACAGGTAACTGGAGTTCTGGAATGAAAAGAGAGATAAAGAGAGGAGAGGACAGATGCAATATTTAAAGAAATACTTCCCAAGATTTTTCAAAAACTGATGAAAAAGATCAGATACACATTTAAGAAGCTTTATGAATTACAAGTAGGATAAATACATACATATACACAACACAGAGACTTAGTGACATCAAACTCAAATTGCTGAAGACCAAAGAAAGAAAATTGTAGCTTGGGGCTGGGGGATAAGACATAATATCTTCCAATGAGCAACAATTAGACTGATGTCTGACTTCTCAACAGAAACAATGGCAACCAGAAAACAATGAAAAGACATCTTTACAATTCAGAAAGATAAAAAAAAGGCCAATGTGGAATTTTATACCCAGCAAAATTATCCTTTAAAAAAATGAAGTAAAGACAATTTCATGTTAACAAAAGATGAGAGAATTTGTGGTTATCAGACCTGAGCCATAAGAAATATTTAAGAGTTTTTACCTTAAATACTAAAGTTCAACACCCCCAAATGGAAGTATTGAACTTGAAGAAGAAATGAACACCAGAAAGGAGAGATTTGACCCACTTATACTCCAATAAATTCTCATACCAATGGAATCATCTAGTGTAAAGTATAAGTTTATATTAAATGAAATGCAGACAAAGAGTAAGAGGTAAAGCTAGAATTACAAAACATAACACCATGTGGGCATAGTCTAATTTTAACCAAAACAAAGTTAAAATATTTTAAAGAAACAATGGAAGTTGTGCCCTGGGAATCAGGAGTCAAGGGCAGCAGTTGGCATGTGTGGGTCAAAGGTTATGGCTGTGTCAGTGGCAAGTAAATATTAGGGGACAAGAAAATCTGTGGAGATGCAGGTGGGGAGCCATGGGGGAAAGTTGTGTCGTGAGGGTCAGGGGTCAAGAGAACCTGTGGGGGATTTAAGAGTCAGGGGCCATGGCTGACAGTTGCGTTGTGGTAGTTGTGTCAAAGGACAGAGGTCGGGAGGTCACGACCCACCAATACAACAGCAGTTAAAACCTGCGCGCAAGGGGCGGTTGAGACACTGGGGCCCCCGGAGGACACGCCCCTCTCGGGCCCTCCCCGCGCGCCCCGCCTCCGTAGCCCCGCCCCGTCCCCGCCAGCCCCGCCCGGCCGGCGTTTCGAACGCGGACGCCGCGCGCGGCTGAGGCGACCCGGCGAGCGCGCGGCGCAGGGACCCGGCGGGCTGCTGGGGCCTCCGCGGTGCCCGCCTCCGCTCCCTCCCCTCGGGCCCTCTGGGCCGGCCGGCCGGCGCCGCCTCCTGGGAAGATGGCGCTGCACTTCCAGGTCAGTGCGCTCTGCGCCGCGGGTCGCGCCCCGCCGCTCCGGGAACTCGGCGGGACGCTGGGGTCTGGAGACTGAGGGCTGAGGAACAGCGGCGGAGGCCGCAAGGCCGTGGTCGGCGCCCGCGGAGCCCCATCCCGGCCTCCGCCCGCAGCCGGGGGCCCGGGGCGCTGGTCCGGGCTGCACACCCCAGGCCCGCGCCCGCGCCGGAGGAAGGGGCGGTGGAGCGGTGGGTGGAGCGGGGCGGGGGCCGGGCTCCGCGCTCGGCTCCCGGGCGTGCGTGTGCCGGGGACCAGCCGGGCTGGGGCTGCCCTCCCGGCGCGGCGGCACGGGCGCGGACCGCGCGCTCTGGAGGCGCCGGGGCAGGTGGGGTCCGAGCCCGGCGGGTTTGGGCGCGCCTCGGGCGGCTGCGGAGTCCGGGAGCAGCCTTCGCGCCTTCCCGCTGCGTCTCCGGTCGCGGCTCTGTCGTCAGCCTCCCTCCACACGGTTGAGTCGGAGAGGGGGAGGCGGCTTGGGGTCTGCCGAAGGAGCGGCGGCAGCAGCTGGGCTTGAACTGGCCGGAGGAGGCAGGGACGGGGTCGTATCTGTGGGGAGTTGCGGAGGAGGCTCCGCGGCAGCCTCATTGCAAGGGAAACTGGGGCCGGGCGCGCGCACAGGGATCGCTGAGGCAATAAAGATGGGACGCGAGCTCGTGTGTCCTCCGCTTGTTCTCACGCATTCATTTCAGCAGACATTTAGTGAGTCTTCCTGATGAGTCTCAAGTACTGTGCAAAGTTCTGAGGGATAAAGGCTGACATCATCTTACTATCTATCCTCACAGATAATTACGGTACAAGTGAAAAATGTATGGTAGAATCAGTGACAGAATATCACGGGAACACAGAGAAGAGGGCGGCCAACCCTGGGTGTGTGTTGGGAGGGAGGGAAGTGAAGCTGCTATGCTCTCAGATAGGAGATGCTTTGAATTTCTTTGAACTTCTCTTGTTGGACTTATTAATTAGTTATTGAGTACCTACTGTACTAGGCACTGAAGATACAGCTCTGAGCAAAACTCCTTGGTGAAGAGGAAGGAAAGGGTATAGAGGCAGAATGAGGACACTGTGAGCAAAGGCAAAGAATTGTGGAAGAACTTGACATACTGCAGAAAGTTCAGTCTGATTGGAGCATAGGGCTCATATCAAATAGAAGGGACCAGAAGAGTCTGGATGGCAAGAGATGATTTTGGTAGACAATTTCATAATGTGGTGATAGTGTATCTAAGTATTACATTCCCCTTGTAGACTTCTTTGGACCTCCTGTGGTCATACTGACTTTTTACTTTCTTATTTATTGATTCTTCTAAAGGGTCTTTTCTTTCTAATCAGCCACTCTCTGTCAGGTCATTGACAGCTCCAGGATGTTATAGACTAGGAGATAGTGAGCCCCACACATTACCTTTTGACTCCTTGCCATTTCTAAGGGCCCCCAGGTCAAAATAATGTATTATCACTTTAGTAAATATACCCTCTGGGAAATTTCCACAGGAAGAATCTTACAGGGAGGATTTATGGATTATAAATTGGTAATCATATGTTCATAGTGCAGGTGTTAATCTTGAGAGTAAATTAAAACGTATGGAGGAACTTTGGAACCTTTTTAGACTTGGAAAGGTGATGCATAATAAATCACTAAGTCCTGGAAGACTTCTTCATGTTTAGGTACAATGTTGGAAAAATTAGCAGCTGATGTCAAAACTACCCTTATTGGTTTCCCAGGAACGTACTTCACAGTAGCTGTAGATAGCTTAAAAGTGGACTTGGACAAATAAAAGATCAGTTTTGGTGACCAGAAAAAAACTGTAACTTTTCATTTTGAATTCTTTTTAGCATATGAGATCATATTATTAGCCAGTTAGCTCAGGGAACATTTGTTAATAGTGATAACCAGTACCTAGCATTTTGTGTTTTCATATGCGCATTGTACAGTCTAATCCCTCCCCTAATGTGAGAGGTTGGCAAATATATATTTTATTTCTGAAGACACTGAGTTTTAGAACAATTGTGACTTACTCAAGGTTACAGGGTTAGATAGGCCTGATAATTCATAAGTTCCATATTCTTTCCACTACCTATCCTTACTGTCACCTACCCAACAGAGCAGCTAGTCAAAAATTATGCCATCAAGATAATGAGTAAAGAAGCAGATTTGTGTGGGGTGAGATTAGGGTACTGCTCAACATCTTTTTCACATCATGTCATACATAAAAAACGGTAATTGTATGGCTCATTACATAAACTGCTCTCAGCTAAAGGCCATTAGTGTTGCCTTTCCCCACTGTTTCAAGCCCTGCCCTGGCTGCCTGGAGGGCAGAGGGATCGATATATCAGGCATACGTAGGATCCATTCAAGGCACATGCATTCTAGTTAGAAAGCTGTGGGTTAGGGTACCCTGTCCCCAAAGAAGTAAGGTAACTGGTTTACCTGAGAGGAGGCAGTCCAGATAGGCAGAGTGAGGAAAGAGCGAATTGGGAACAAGTAAGATAGATGTAGGTACTTTAGATAGGACAGAGGCACTTTGATGAGACTCAAGAGATACTGTTAGGAAAAATTTAGGGGACCCAGTTGGTCCAGCTTTTTTGTTTCAAAAGCAGGAGCTATAGCCATGCTTCTTAATCCCCAGCCAGGCTACCTGATTTGATCTAGATGTGATTGAGAATTATTTTTGAACACAATGATAACATGAAAAAAGGGATTTGGGAAGATCATTCTGGCAGTATGGACTTGAAGGGGAGAAACTATAGAAGATCATTGTGGTCTTTTATAACTGTCAGTAACTGAAGAGATTAGTTATTTATAATTTACTGTGGATCTGCTGTTTGGCAGGCACTGGATTAGGCTTTCCCCTATCTTTTCTATCTTAATCCTCACAATTATTTGGGAAGGTGGATATTGCTGTCTGTAGTTTTTAACACTGAGGCTTAGAAAGGTTAAATAATTTGCCTGAGGTCACTTAATACTTGAGTGGCAGATTCAAAAGTTTGTGTCTACTCCATTGGACCAATGGTTTTCAAATTGAACCATGATGTTTCTAAGACCCCCACTACTCTCTACTTTCATGCCCAACGCAGCCCCTGAAGAAATCCATGGTACTGGTGGTCACAATTAAAAAATATTGTTTGATTGTTCTGTCTGTGAATATCATGTGGAGGTGTTGAGTCTGAGTCTTTATAGAAAAAGTATTGGTAGGCCTTTATGACAAATTAGGTTATGTACTTGGAATTAGTCAGAATGTAAGATTTGAGGGCAGAGTCCACAAGACTGCCCTTCTGACACCAATTGCAAACTTGGGGATTTCCAAAACCTTCTTCAGGTTCTATAGTTTATTAGAAGGACTCACAGAATTCACTGGAAGCTGTTGTACTCAACAGTTGATTACAGGGAAAGGATAGAGATTAAAATTGATCAAAAGAAGGAGACACACAGGGCAGAATCTGTGAAGGTTCTAAGCTGCTGTTGTCCTCAGGATATACTACTCTCCCTGTGTCATTGTATGCACTGATTCCAAGCTAGTGAAGCTCACTCAAGCTTCAGTGTCCTGGGTTTTTAGTGGGGCTTCATTATTTAGGCCATGATTGATTGATTGCCCATGTGTTTCAACTCAGTTTCAAGGTCAGCCAATACCTTGTGACCCAGAGTCCTACCCTGAAACACATAGTTGGTCTCTTTGGTATGGACAGCCCAACCTACAACTATTGGGTACGGCCAGCCTCTATCCTACACAATCTCTATCTATACACTCCTATTGGGTATAACATAGAATATCTCCCAGAAGCTATAGGGCAAAGGCCAGACTTTTTTTAGGGCAAAGCCAAATTCTTTACTATACTGAAAGAACTGAGGAGAAAGAAAAGTAAAAGATAACACCAATCTTGTAAATCTAGATCGTGATCTAGACCTCTAAAACCACATACAACAAAGGGACACTTGAGTAGAAATCTGTGTGAAACATGTTCAATTCAGTTTCTGACACTTCCTGGTTATTTTTAGCATCTTTCTAGATTTCTAAGAGGAAGAAATTTGTAGACAAATATGGTCAACAAATAGAGTTAAAAGTATGGACTGAGACATCATCTGCAGATAGATGATGGCTGAAATAAAGGGTGGCAAGATGGTAGGTTGTTAGGAGACAAAATCTACTTGGGTATATAAAGTTGTATTTGACTCCAAATTGATTATTACTCTATGTTTGATCTTGAGCAACTTAGGTATATTTGATCTCTCAGCTTCAGTTTTTCATCTGTAAAATGAGTACACTGAGAATATGTACCTTGCAGGAGCCTGTTTTTCAGGATTGATTTGAAGTGTATGGCAATACTTTTTAAACTGTAAAGCACTAAAACAAGCATTATCCAGTTCATTGTAAGAAGGAAGCATTCCAAGAGGCCCAGGAATAAAGCCTTTAAGGGGTACTCAGGAAAAGGTAGTAAGGGGAAGAAGAAAGAGTTTGTGGGAAATGAGTAACTGCAAAATGAAGACAGTTTGTATTAATGGCAATCAAGAAGCTTAATTCTAGAAAGCAGAGAAAATGCAAGAAAATAATTAAAAAGAATCTTAAATTCAATTGAAGTGGGATTTTTGTGGTTCAGCTATTTATTTATTAGCAAACATTTTTTTCTTAGAGCAAAAGCCTTTTTTCTATTTTTTCTAGCATTATTGAAATATAACTAACAATTATAAAATGTATTTATTGAAACTGTGGCAATTGGGTGAGTTTTGACAAATGTATACACATTTGTGAAACTGTCACCAGAATCAAGAAAATGAACATATCCATCACCCCCAAATGTTTCCTTGTCTCTCTTTATAATCCTTCCTTGCTGCCTCTCTCCTTCCCTGCTGTTCTGCTCCCCTGCCTCCCCAGCCAGGAACCACTGATTTGCTTTCTGTTACTTAAGAATTATATAATATCTACTCTTTTTGTCTGGCTGCTTTTACTCAGCATTCACATGTTAATATAATATTAATAGATATATGTATGAGAATTGCTATATAGAAAGAAGTTATCATTTGAGGGCCCATTATATGTCAAGTACAAAGGCCAGAAGCCAGTCCAGAATAATTTGGGAAGATCCTTATGTAGACTGTAGTCAGGATTACATCATTGTCTTCTAGGGTATGGAAGTTTTGTGCTGTTTATAGTTGATAGTTGCTCTGTGGGAGGTACGTGATGTCCAGTTCTCCTTGTTATACCTATTAGTTAATTACATGGGCTTCTAATGTTGATATTAAGTCTTATAGATGCTTTAATAACTCAAACTTTGTCAACAAATTGAAAAAGGATTCATTTCCTCTGAGGCATTTTCATATTAACCACATTCTCAGACATCAATGTATAAAACTAAGATGAAAATTTATCAGTGTACTATGAGAAATGTAGTCTCCTTACATACACAGATTCTCTGGAAACCCAAATGCTAATCAGGAAATTGTTTGGTTAGCAGTCACCACATTATGAGTTTAATTATTTTAAATGTCTAGATAATGCTTTTCCATCAGGCTAAGGGTCTGTGTGTATGTATCCTTTTCTCTAAAAAGGCTTAGTATACCAGGCATATTTTTAATTGTTACCATTACAGTGAAAGAATAACTTGATTTTCCCCTTTGAATCTTTTGTAAGAGAAGGTTCAAACCTTTCCCTTTTGTCTTGTACAGCCTTTCATTTATTAATAATTGGAAATATCCTTGGAAAAACTGATTAGTAACATTGTTGACTTAAATACTATTTAAAGACACACCAATTGTTTTTTCCTTGAGGTTCTTTAAATCAGTAGAGCAAAACAGATAATTTCCAAATTTTTCCATAATCTTTCCAAATAGATTTACTTAGGTACCATTGAATTAATATTTATATTAGTTTTCTAGGCTGTTGTAACAAATTACTACAGACTGGGTGGCTTAAAACAACACTTTCTTTCTTTTTTTTTTTTTTTAAGAGACAGGGTCTCCCTATGTTGCCCAGGCTGGCCTAGAACTCCTGGGCTGAGGCAATCCTCTTGCTTCACCCTCCCAAGTAGCTGAGACTACAGGTGTGCTCCACTGCTCCTGGCTTAAAACAACACAGATATATTCTCCCACAGTTTTAGAGGCCAGTGTCTGAAGCCATGATTCCTTCTGGAAGTCTCAAAGGATAAACTGTTCCGTGCCTTTCTTCTAGCTTCTGATGGCTATTCTGGCAATTCTTGCTGTTCCTTGGCTTGTGGATATATCACTCCAATCTCTCCCTCCATCTTCATATGGCTTTCTCTTCTGTGTCTCTGTATGTCTTTGCATTTCAGATCTTTTTCCTTTTTTTTTTAATAAGGATACCACTCATTGGATTTAGGACCCACTTTAAATCCAGGATTATTTCATCCTGAGATCTTTAACTTAATTAAGGATTTGTAAAGACCCTCTCTCCAAGTCAGGTCACATTTCATAGGTATTGGGGGTCAGGACTTGGACATATCTCTTAAGGGGATATAGTTCAACCCATTAAATATTATTAGGGTAATATGAATAATAAACAAATAGTTTTTATAGTATATATTGTATGCCAGAAGTTACATGTTACTAACTCATTTAATCCTCCAAGCAAACCTATGAGATAGGCACTATTATTATTATTCTCATTTTTGTTGCCTTTCGTTTGGTTAAACAGGTCTTGTCACTATTTTTGCCCTAGATCTTTTTGTAGTCAAAGTCTACTTCTTACAAAACAACAACAACAAAACAAAGTCTAAGAACAAACAAAGAATCTTAGGTCTAGATAAATATATGACAACAGGATCAGTTTATCATTAAGTTATACTGGTTCTAAAATTCAGTCCTTCAAGTTTATTAGATAAGAGAAAAGACTTATAGGGTTGATCATGAGAGGGAAAAAGGTAGCTCTTTTCATTTTTGTATTTCCTACCTGGAGAAAGTATGAAAATTTGTATGTATTAATGAACTATAAATTTTCTCTGCATTTTAATATTGTGAACAGTATGTAGTAGTAATCTGATCTTATTGGGTCAATCTAGGTGGGGGAAATGTTTAAAATATGATTCATTTGAAGTCCTTAATCTTAATCTTTATGAAATCTTACTTTTAAACTTCTATTTTCACTCTAGCAGACAATTCCCAAATCTAGTACACTGGGCTCTGACCTAAACAGGGAAGTGGAAAATACTAGAAAAGAGCTAAGAAGAAGGGAGAAGTGAAAAGAATAATGGGAGCTAGAGGAGGTCTCATTTCAGTATTATTTGTGTATTCCTATTAGGAGGTATATGCATTTGAGGGAATATGTGGGCTAGTATAGCTGCAAGGTTGTCACATAAAAATTCAGGCCAGGAAGGACAGAAAAATGGCATTTGAAAAGGAATATCCCATTATCTTCATCTGCTCACCTGACATTGAAATCTGTGCCAGTGTTTTTGTCCAGCAAAGAGTAATTCTCTAGTACAAGTTCAAAGTGGGGTTAGTTTATTTTAGTAAGATGCCTCTTACAAAAATTCTTTAAAGCTGAGAGGAATGCTAAAACCATTTTTTCATTCTTTTTTCAGATTGGTTCCATTTGTCCTATATTGTCAGATGAGATTATATTTATAAACAGAATGAATTAGTCTTTTTGCTTATAAAATAGAAGCCTACAACATAACTAGTTATTACATTGCCAGAAATACCATGGGGTCCAGTCACAGTTCCTGAAAATCATGATATAGTTTACCTACAGCACTATGTGTCATTAGTTCAGAAGCCCCAGATCAGTGTATATTTATAATTATTTTTTAATAGAACAATTGAAATTCTTACAATTCAAGAAAGAATGTTAATTGTGTTGCCTGCAACTTGTGTATGATCATTCTCCTCATCCATCTCTTTAGTTTCATGTGGCATTTCCTCCTTGCTTTCTTTACCAGCCACTCTGACCTTTTAATGCCTTGAAATGACTAAACTCCATTCTACTGCATGGCTCTGGTAAATGCTATTTCTTTGCCTGGACTGCCTTCTAGTCTCCCCCCCCCCCATCTGGTTTACCCTTTTAGGTCTCAGCATAAATGTTATTTCTTCAGGCATATCTTTTCTAACTCCTTGCATTAGGCAAGTTTTCTCTTTTTTAAACTCTTAATTTTCTATTGCAGAGCTATCATTTTATAAGTAAATAATTTTGGGAGTAGAGATGTGCCTGTTTTGTTTGCCACTGTATCTTCTAGTAAGTAGTTGTACTTCAATAAACCTATATTGAATTAATGAATGCAGGCATGCATGATGTTTGCATCCCTTGTTTCTTGTGGTTAATATATTTACCTTATTTTTTTCATTCAAGTAAAATGTTAATTTTTTTTCTTCTCAAGAGTTTGGCCGAATTGGAAGTGTTATGTACTCATCTCTACATAGGGACTGATCTTACACAAAGAATAGAGGCTGAGAAAGCACTCTTGGAACTTATTGACAGCCCAGAATGTCTCAGCAAGTGTCAACTTTTATTAGAACAAGGAACAGTAAGTATATGGTAATAGTGATTAATCATGAAAGATCAGTAGATATATGTTAGTGTTGCTGAACTTGTGTGTTAACTGATAGATATTGCCACATGTCTTTTTACTATAGTTTATTTCACTGTCAAAGGGGTTCATCAGAGAAAGGATTGGAAAGCCTGGAAAGCAAACTTAGGGAAGATCTAGGAGGTAGAAACAGGAATGCATTGAAATAGTTTCTCAATTATTTTTGACCCCTTTTTATGTCTCATATTAGTGGGCAAGAATTACACTTTTAGAAAGTTGACTGACAACTTTTTTTTTAAAATCTAGGTAGGGGAGGCAAGTTGTGATTACCTCTGAAACTTGAAAGGATGATTTAGAAAAATGTTGACTATCTCTTGACTGCCTCCCTTCTAGATATTGACAGCCATTCATTCAGCAATCATTTAGCAAAGTACTTAAATGTAAAACCAGACACTGCACTGCCTACTTGTTTTATGTACATGGATTTAAGTAGCTCTTTGTTTAGTTGGAAGCTCATAGATAAGTAAATAGCTATAAAATGATATGGTAAGGACTCTAGTAAGGGACTATATGATCTAGAGCAGAATTGGCTAACTTCTTCTGTAAAGGGTCAGATAGTAAATATTTTAGGCTTTGTGGGCCAAGAGGTGAGTTAGTTGGAGTTCAAAGTTGGTGTTTCTTATCATTAACATTGATTTCAAACATTCATATGTTAATGCTGATCTGTACTGAGATTTTACATATTTCATCTTTGAAAATATCATTTCACATAAATAGGTACTGCCAAATACTAATATCAATCCATGAGCATAAGATTTTAATTAAGTGTATTCATTACTTACCATTTATAGAATTCTATTAAATCTTCTCTTGATGTTTGCCTTTTAGCGTGTCATTACATTGCAGATTAATCACTTCCAATTGAAGATAAGGTGGAAGCTCCTCAATTGCACAGTTAAATGGATTTTAAAATATGGAAATTGCCTTTAGACTTGCATCAAGGTCTGAATCTGAAACTGTAATTGGAGCTCAGAAAATACACCTGTGAATAGAGATCTCACTACTTGTTTTCACTTTTGACAATGCAGGAAGTGTATAAAGCAGCTTGACATTACTTGTGATTCAAACAGTATTAGTTATTATCAAAATGGCTTTACTGCATTGTAAGTTCTGTATATGAGTACTAAGCACTGTTTACCTTTTAGACAACTTTGTAATTTTAGGTTGAATTCATTAAGAGACATTAACAAGTTTGTTGTAAAAAGTAATTTCCAAAGCCATTTAGTTTTTAACAGGAGAGGCTTGGTCTTCTGATTCAGAAAAATTTAAATCTCAGCCCTGAGCTAAAAAAATTGCAGTAAAACTTTACCACTAGTAAGCTATTAAACTGCTGTATGATGGGGCAAGTTAGGATATTCAGCATCTATATCTGACAGAAATTCATAGGACTGAAGATAAATTTACAAGAGTGAATAAAGTCTACTGTTAACACTACTCATTAACTTATGATAGATTCAGATATTTACTTTACAGTATCTGCTGATGAAAAATACAGTGAGTAACCATAGGCTTTAAACATCTTACACATTTTTTATAGGCTTTGTAAATTTGTTCAACTAAGCCCTTTTCTGCTCTGTATATATTTTACCACTGATGTGACACATCTTAGCAGATTCTTCTTCAGATTATATTGAATTACTGTTTCTTTGAAATTATTCTAGCCTGTAGTTTCACACAGACTCTTCATAGAGGCTAATTCTTCAGTCACTTCACACTCAATATTGACTTCTGGAATAAGTATTGGTAACATTAACAATATGAGCTGTATTAGTAACATCTGTCTCCTCATTAAGAGCTAAGGAGAACTTTTCCAAATCATTTATCTTGTTTTTAAGTTGACTTTTGATGTTGCTCCAGTGTCCCCAACTCTTTAAGCATTTGTTCTCACCAAAAGACTAGTAGTCTTAAGTTTATTTTCTCTGCACACATAACTTTGGCTACTGCAGTAAAACAATGGTGTTTTAATTAATTCAATATTGGTAAGTGGTTTTTCTTCATTGGCTGATAAGCTGCTTGGAAACTTAACATTGCAACTTCATTTTATTTTTTATTTTTATAAAGACATTAACCTGTGATGAGATACTGTTTTAAATTTTCTACTTTTTCTGACAGTTGATTTCCTTTGAGTTGGGAATATTATGATGAGTGCTTAGTTTGATATTGTCAACATATATTGTATTATTTTAGAATAGCTACAGTGCCATTGCATAACAAGCACATTGCTTTGCCATATAATTCAATAGCATACAATCCACACTCCACTGTATCTTAAAAGTTAGACATTTGAAGTACACTTTTATCTTTTCTTGTTTTGACATGATGGGTATGTATTGGTAGTAATAAAAGGTACATATCATGTCATGGTGTTACCCATGACACTCTAGGCATTGTGTAACTCTATCACTGCAATTTATGTACACTGAGCAGCAGTAGGAAGCAATGAGTGCTGCATATGGTCTCTGTCTTAACTACTCAATTTGGCCATCATGGCATGCAAGCAGCCATAGATGTGTAAATGAATAAGCATGGCTGTGTTTTAATAAACTTTATTTATGAACACCGAAATTTGGATTTTGTATATTTTTCACATGTCACAAAATATTGTTATTCCTTTGATTTTTGAATAGTTGAAAAGCTATTTAAAATTGTAAAAACTATTCTTGGCTCACAGGCCATGCAAAAACAAGCAGAATTTGATCCATGGGCTATTGTTTGCCAACCTCTGGTCTGGAGAAAGAAAGAAAGAGAGGGACTATCTTTGCAAGAAATTCCTGGGGATGGAGTGAATAACTGAACCAAATTTTGAAGGATGAGCATGCATTTAGAGAGTTTGAGTACATTATTAAATTAAGACAGTTGGTGGGCAAAGAGAATACTGTCAGACATGGGTCTGAAGGAACCTGGGGGTGAGAGTGGGGAAGGCATTGAAAGGAACTAGAAGAGTGCTGTGGTCTGAGCATAGACAAGAGTGGAGCCAGATGAATTTAAAGAAATAATCAGAGGCTAGATTGTGTTCGACTGTGTAGACCATGTTGTTAAAGTACTGTATTTTATTTGAACTTGCTCACAGTCATTTATTTCTCCCAATTGCTTACTGTTGTTTGAGATGGCTATTTACACCTCTCTCAACTAATGATCCTTTATAAGGGATTGTATGTGAATGTGTGTGTATACATGCTTGTGAATATATCTATATATGTATCTCAAATACATATGTTGTATTCATTGTAAATCTGCTAGTTTGGAAAACTAGAAGAATTCTCATTATTGCTTAGAAAAAAAATTTATATCATAATGTTTAATTATACTAATTCCATTTGTGATGATAATAAATATTAATTATTCTTTACAGACATCCTATGCTCAGCTCCTTGCAGCAACATGTCTTTCAAAACTTGTCAGCCGAGTCAGTCCTTTACCCATTGAACAGAGGATAGATATCAGTAAGTGGTTTATTATGCTTTTTAACAAATTGCACTTTAAAAATAAACTTTTCCTTTTAAATATGTTAAACTGTTATTAGGCTTACAAATTATTGATTCTGTCATTTTTAAATAAATGAGTATCAAGTCTTGCTTACTCATCTGATGTTGAACAGTGATGTGTTATACAAAACAATCTGTAATCAAAAAAGCATTTATTTAGTTTAATAATAAATAATAATTAGCAATTTATTTGTGTACTATTTGCTAAGTTTTACACTATCTCACATTTTCCTCCAAATAAATTTTTGAGTTCTTATTTTACAAATGTGGAAAGTAGATTTGATAGATAGGCTCTGTAACATGCACATAATCACACAGCTAGGAAACAATAGAACTGTGAGTCATACCTGTACACAGTGTCAAGTCCATACTCTTAGCCAGTATCTTAACTTGATGTACAACTGAATGACAGGAAAGAAGTCAGCTCTCTGATATTTCTCAGGATGCTATATAAAAATCATTAGGAATGTATGTAAAATCAAAAGCAGATTCCTACTTATTCGTTGGATAATTTGTATATGGATAAAAAGTGCTAGAAATTTAGTTGGAAAAATTCTAGAAAGTAGCAATAAATTTTTCACAAGTAATGTATCTTAAGGTTGTTTTTATGTGTATATATAGCTTTCATTTACTATGGACAAAGTAAGTTCAGTGAGGTATGGGATTTTTTGGTCATCTTTGTTCATATTAGAAATGGATTGTTAGCTAGGTGAGGAGGCTAACACCTGAAATCCTATCACTTTGGGAGTCTGAGTGGTAGGATTGCTTGAGGCCAGAAGTTCAAAACGGCCTGGGGAACATAGGGAGACTCTGTCTCTACAAAAAAAAAATACAGAAATTAGCTGGGCATAGTGGTGCACACCTGTAGTCCCAGCTACTCAGGAGGCTGAGGCATGAGGATTGCAAGACCCTGTCTCAAAAAAAGAAAAGAAAAGAAATTGTTGACTCATTTCTGCTCTTCAGCCTCAAGGTTAACATGATTTATATTTCTGTATTGGAAACATTAAAACATATTATGCGTGATGGATCTTTAAGCTCAAATTTAAATGATCAAAATCACACAATGACGTGTCATTGGTTTTAAAAAATTTGACTATTTCTCTAGGCATCCTGAGTCTCAGGCCCTACAGAAAGCCTAGAGAAGAATTTATCTGGGTACTCTTGGACTTGTATGCTTAAGAAAGCAAAGGAAGAAATTTGCAGTTTGAAAAACAAGGGTTTAAATATTATAAACCTAAGTCATAAAAGTGTGATTTTGTTTAAGTTACTTTTTTTTTTTTTTTTTTTTTTTTTTGAGACAGAGTCTCACTTGTTTGCCCAGGCTAGAGTGTCGTGGCGTCAGCCTAGCTCACAGCAACCTCAAACTCCTGGGTTCAAGCGATCCTCCTGCCTCAGCCTCCCGAGTAGCTGGGACTACAGGCATGCGCCACCATGCCCGGCTCATTTTTCCTATGTATATTAGTTGGCCAATTAATTTCTTTGTATTTATAGTAGAGACGAGGTCTCGCTCTTGCTCAGGCTGGTTTCGAACTCCTGACCTTGAGCAATCCGCCCGTCTCGGCCTCCCAGAGAGCTAGGATTACAGGCGTGAGCCACCGCTCCCGGCCTGTTTAACTTACTTTTATACACACATTTCAAGTAGAATTTTTAGAATTTTTTAAACTAAATTTTTTAGAGCAGTTTTGAGTTCACAGCAAAATTGAGAAGAAAGTACAGAGAATGGCCATATACTGTCTGCCTGTTTGCATGCGCTGCTTGCCCACTATCAACATCCTGCACCAGAGTGGTACATTTGTTACAATTGATGAACCTATAATTGATGAACCTACATTGACATGTCCTTATTAGCCAAAGTCTCTAATTTACGTTAGGGCTCATTCTTGGTATAGTATATTCTATAGATTTTGACAAGTATATAATGATACATATTCACCATTATATTAATAGTATGGTACAGAATAGTTTCACTGCCCCAGAAATCCTCTGTGCTCTGTCTATTCATCCCACCCTCTCCCTGACCCTGATCTTTTTACTGTCTCCATAGTTTTGGCTTTTCTAGACTTTCATATGGTTGGAATCATACTGTATGTAGCCTTTTCAGATTGGCTTCTTGCATAGTATCAATATGGATTGATGTCTTTTCATGGCTTTCTTTTTTTTTTTTTTTTTGAGACAAGGTCTCACTCTGTCACCTGAACTAGACTGCAGTGGTGTCATCATAGCTCAATGCAACCTCAAATTCCTGGGCTCAAGTGATTCTCCTGCTTCATCTTCCTGAGTAGCTGGGACTATAGGCACGCACCACCATGCCTGGCTAATTTTTCTATTTTTTGTAGAGACTGGGTCTTGCTTTTGCTCAGGCTGGTCTTGCACTCCTGACCTCAAGCAGTCCTCCTGCTTCAGCTTCCCAAAGTGCTAGGATTACACACATGAGCCACCACACCTGGCTGATACCTCATTTATTTTTAGCACTGAATAATATATCATTGTCTGAATGTACCATAATTTTATCTGTTACCTACTGAGGGACATCTTGATTTCTTCCAATTTTTGGCAAATATAGATGAAGCTTCTATAAACATTCATATGCAGGTTTTTGTGTGGACATAAAATTTTAACTCCTTTGGATAAATACCAAGGAGCGCAATTGCTGAATCATAAGGTAAGAGTATGTTTAGTTTTGTAAGAAACCGCCAAACTGTCTTTCAAAGTTACTATACCATTTTACATTCCTGTAAGCAATGAATGAGAGTTCCTTTTGCTCCACATCCTTGCCAGCATTTAGTATAGTCAGTGTTCTGGATTTTGTTCATGCTGATACATATGTAGTGGTATCTCATTGTTGTTTTAATTTGCATTTCCTTGATGACATGATGTAGAGCATCTTTTCACATGCTTATTTGACATCTATACAGTTGACCCTTTAACAACACAGGCATTAGGGGCACCAGCTCCCTGTGCAGTGCAAAATCTTCGTATAACTTTTGACTCCCTGAAAACTTAGACTAATAGCCTACTATTCACTGGAGATCTTGCCAGTCACATAACAGTCAATTAACACGTATTTTGTGTGTTATATGTATTGTGTATTGTATTCTTACAATAAAGTAAACTAAAGAAAATGTTACTAAGAAAATCATAAGGAAGAAGAAATATAGTTACTGTTCTTTAAGTAGAAGTGGATTATGATAGAGATCTTCATCCTCATCATCTTCATGTTGAGTAGGCTGAGGAGGAGAGGAATAGGAGGGATTGATCTTGCTGTCTTGGGAGTGACAGAGACAGAAGGTGGAGTAGGTAGAAGGGGAGGTAGGAACACTTGGTGTAACTTTACAGAAATACATCATAATTTCTGTCTGACTTTTTTGCTTTTTCATTTCTCTAAAAATGTTTCTAAATAGTACTAATCTTCCTCATATTGTTTGCTTTAGTTTCAGTGCCTGTGTCATAGAAGAGTCAAAGGCTTGAATAATTTGAACCATTCTGCTGGAGTGTCTGATGTCAATTTATTTTCTGGTACTGCTTCTTCTAGGTATTTTTCCTCATTGTCTGGCACTAGTTTGGAAGCAGTCATCGCCATCATGTTGTCTTCTGCTAATTCCTTTGGTGTGGTGTCTGCTGTCTCTTAAATATCTCCAAGATTCATATCCTGAAACCCTTCACTGCCCACTTTTTTTTTTGCCATACTCATCATCATTTTCATGATTTCCTTGATTGGCTTTGTTATAAATCCTGTGAAGTCATGCACAACATCTGAACACATTTTTCTCCAGTAGGAATTTATTGTTTCATGGCTTTTTCTGTAACAATGATGTCATCTTCAATAGTGGAATCTTTCTAGATTTTCATAATGGTCTCTCTAATAGGAGTTCCCTTCCATAGCATTGACAATCCTTTCTATAGAGTACCAGGCGTAATAAGTCTTAAAGGTCCTTACAATCCCCTCATCTAGAAGCTGAATTAGAGAAGTATTTGGAGGCTTGTAGACCACTTTGACACCCTCAGTGTTGAGCTCATGGGGTTCTGGGTGGCCAGGGGCATTGTCTAATATCAAAAGAACTTTAAAAGGCAGTCTCTTACTGGCAGGGTACTTCCTGACTTCAGGGACAAAACATTATTGGAACCAATCCAGAAAAAGAGTTCTCATCCATGCCTTCTTGTTGTACAACCAAAAGATTGGCAGCTGTTGTTTATCTTTTCTCTGCAAAGCTGGGAATTTAGCTGGTTTATAGATAAGAGCAGTCCTCATAAGCCTAACTGCAGTCTTACGAAACAGTAGAGTTACCCAGTCCCTTCCTGCCTGAGTTCATCCCTGTTCATCCCTGTTTTGTAGCATGTATCAATGTTTCATTCATTTTTATTGTAGAATAATATTACCTTGTGTAGATACATGACATTTTGTTATACATTCACTAGTTGATGGACATTTGGGTTGTTTCACTTTTTGGTCACTATAAATAATGTTACTGAGAACATTTACGTTGAAGTCTGTGTGGATATAAGTTTTTATTTTTCTTGAGTAGAAACCAAGTTATGCTGTGTCATAATGTAAGTTTATGCTTAATTTTTTAATAAACTGCTAGACTGTTTTCCAAAGTGGCTATGTAATTTTGAATTCTCATCATCAATGGATGAAGGTTCCAATTTCTCCACTTCTCCATCTAATAAGTCCTGTCTTGATTTTCTTGTGGTAGTTTCTTTTTATCCCATATTATATATCTCTTCCTCTCTCTCTCTCTCAGTTCATAAGCTAGCTCTGTAACATAGGTTATCTTTTTCTAAGTGTTCTTGGAATATTTTTAAGTGTTCTTGGAATTTAGAATTGTTTCCATCAAAGCATTTTGAGTTGAATAGTGAGGTATTTACCTTCTCTTCACTCTTTTCCCAAATGACATACTAGCTTTCGGGACCAAAGTAGATATTGAATCTTTCCCCTTTCTTTTGTATTCTTTTTGTATTTTTTTCTGATAGACTTTGTGACATATTTATTACCTGACTTCAGGTAGTCAGTTAAGTATTTCATATTAAATTCTCATAATGTGCTGATTCCTAAAGTATCAGTGTAATGATAGCAAAGTCTAAAAGATTGTAAGTTTGGACTTACAGAGTTTTGAATTTCTAATTATTACTAAATATATGGTTTGGCAAGTATCTGGAAGCAAACAAAAAATCAAAATAGACATCCTCGCTCAGAGTCCCAATGATTTTGCTTCTTTGACCTTCATATTTTTGGCCTATAAAACAGAATAATGGTAATGCGTGATAGCAATATTTTTACATTGCTCTAAGAGTCATATAAAGTATTTGATGGGAAGCACTTTGTAATTTCTAACATGCTTTATAAATGCTAAACGTTGTTATTGTCATGTAGGCATTCGACACTCAAAGAGCCTCTAGTGTGTAGCTTTCTAACATTCTATTAACTTTGAGAGTTTTTCTGGCTGTTTTGTTGTTGCTGTGGTTATTGTTGTTCTCCCATATGTCTTTTTGAACATTTCCTTTTCTTCTTGGTATGGCTTTTCCCTGTTACTTGGACTGGTGATGATGACATTGCTGTTTTGTAAATGATTGTTATCATTGGTGCTTACTGGAACAATCTTATAGTTCATGTAGAAAACATAACAGGATATTTTATTTAAAACATTCAGCTAAAATGACAGAAATATATTCTAGTGATTTTTTTTTTTCCTGCCTTAGATAATGAACTTATTAGCTAGTACCTTTGTTTGGGCAGTCTGAGAAGGACTGCCCAAACCTAGGTACTAGCTAATAAGTTCATAGGAAAAACCTCTCAATTCTGTTTTAATGCTAGAGATATCAGTGCTTTTTTGAACATATATTTTTATTTATATAACTATATATATTTTGATATTAATAAAAATTAAAGTTGAAATAGAATAGTTATGAGAACTTTGTTTTAATATCAAGAATCTTACTGCAATTGTCAAGAATAATTGTTGCAAGTGTTCTTGCATTTTGGTGTTGTTTCCATCAAAGCTATTTTTAATTCATTTTTGAGGTATTTACCTTTTCTTTACTCTTTTTTCAAATAGCATGTTGGCCTTTGGAGCCAAAATAGAAATGGAATCCTTTCCCTTTTTAAAATTGTTTTTGTATTTTTCTGATAGACTTTTTGGTACATTTGCTACCTGACCTCAATCATTCAACTAGGAGGCCTCATAACTGAATTTGCTACCCATTTTTACAGTTTTCATATATTAACTTTGTTCCAAGATTTACTTTACTATCCCCACTTTCTTTAATTAATATACTTGTTTTATCATATTGTACTATTTGTGTTTTTGATGCCACTTAAACAGGAGAGTGTACAGTCAGTTTTGTTGTAACATTTGTGTTCCTAAAAGTGTCCTGTGTGATGCTACATAGTAAAAACCACAGGGCTTAGGAGGGAAATGAGATTATGGAAATAAAATTAAAAAAACTTTGTCAGAAACACATTTCTAAAAAGATAGAAATCTAATAAAAATAAAAGATCAGTAGAGTTTTGCACATGTTAAATGGTTGAGAAACACATACATAGTACAGTAAATATGGCACTTTATCTTGAAAAAGACCTTAAGTTTGTTGAAGTGGGCTTCAGAAGCATTGCAGCTTGTGAATTACTATGAAGTGGTGAAAGGAAGGTTATCTGAAATAGTATGGAAAATTATAACACCAGATAAGGATGGCTGTGGCTGACGGATTAGATGTTTGAGGTATATGCATTTTGTGTATAGTCTGATTCATTTGGCCTACTTGCAGTTTTCTGCATTCACCTAACATTTTTTGTAGATAGAATCATGCAGAAACAAAAGTGACATACTCAACAAAATTATTATACTCAGATTATTCCCTAATATATCAAATGCATTGGAACAAAACTGCTTTTTCAAAACCAGCCTTGTAAAAGAACTGAATATATAAACAAGTGTATGTCTTAAGCAAAGGGGTTTAACTTTTTGTCAAAGAGCATGTTTTTGCCTCCTCTTTTTCTTCACATAATTCACATTATGTTTCTGAAAAGTTCAAATGATCACAGAATATTTTCTTTATAGGAAACTACATTCTGAATTATGTGGCATCACAACCCAAGCTTGCTCCCTTTGTCATCCAAGCTCTTATCCAAGTCATTGCCAAAATCACTAAGTCTGGGTGGTTTGAGGTTCAGAAAGACCAATTTGTCTTCAGAGAAATTATCGATGATGTGAAGAAGTTTCTTCAGGTAACAAGGCATCATTACATTATTAAAACATACATTACTACTTGCTTTTTTTGGTTTAGGACACAGTTTTTCTTTAAGCTGTATCTTTTGTGTCTACCAGTACCTTATTAATTATGATTTATTATTTATCTTCTGGGTCCTTCATCATTTACTGCCAGTAAATGAGGATTATGCTGTTATATAACATCCAAACAAGAAGAATGCAAATAATCATTTTCTAATTTCAAAAATGTATGTTCTTTCATTTGACACATATGTCTGTATACTGCATATATACAAAACATACATATAATGCTGTATATCTATTATGTAACTTAATGTTTTACAACCCTATGAAAAGGATTTCATTTTGTTAATGACAAAACTAAGGCTTAGAAAGGTTAAATAATTTCCATAAAGTCACACAGTGACCTAGTAAAGCAGTAGAACTGGTACTTCAACAAGTCTTCTAACTTATGATAATTTTTTAATTTTTACATTATATCACATTAACAGTATCAGTTTCTCAAGGATATTTTTGATTTGATCATTACGCATTGTATGTGTGTCAAATATTCACATCTATTATATATCAATAACAAAGTGGTTATTTAAAAACAAAAAGAATGTTTTAAACATAAGTGATTAAAACAGATAATTTAACTCACACAAGTTCAGATATTCAGACTGCAAAAAAACAGAGAAGATGAAATAAACAAAAGCAAGAGGATACTAAATTGTGCCAATGATTCCTTTGTCCTGGGATGGATGATTTTGGGAAACCTAAATCTGTACTTGATTCCTATATGCCTCTGACTTAGGGTGACCATTATGCTTTGCTTAGTATGATTCAGATTTTTAAAGGTATATATTTTTTTCCACATAAACATAATCCCTAATTGCAAGGAAACTACTTTAGCTGGTGTCCGGTTGAAGAAACAGTGATCTGTTGCAGTTCCTAAGGAAAAATTAACAGTTTTGATTAATAGATGGATGGTTCATTATTTCTTTATTTGGTGAGCTTTTTTCCCACTCAATCTCTGTACCCAAATTAATCCTTCAAAAAATGAGCTTGAAATTCTATTTGTAGAACTCATAGTGATTTTTACTTATATTTTAAAAGTTATATTCTTAAGTAAATGTGATATTTTAGTATTTAAATCTTTGCAAATATTACCTGGTTTACACATTAAGAACCTGTCTCTTGTCTCCACATGGGCTAAACTTGGTTATTTTCTCTAAAGGGTACTGTGGAACACTGCATAACAGGAGTAATAATCCTTTCTGAATTGACTCAGGAAATGAACCTGGTAAGCAAGCCTTTCCATCCAGAGGGGACATGAAGTTTTCTTAAGTAATGCTTTTTCTTTGTTGGTATTATTTGTGGCAAAATGTATAGTCTTCTTTGTGTGGCATAAAACTGAATAATCATGTTTTTTGTGTGTTATTGGTGGAGTAATTAAGTAGTAGGATGCTTTCATTGTTATTGAAAATATCAACAATAGTAGAAAGTACTACAAAGAAGAGGGAATTAGACATGGTTCTTGTTCCATGGGCAAGGATTGTCCTTTTATCCCCTATATATAGTAATATACTAACCATAAATAATAAATTATATGCAAAAGAGAAACCTTTATTTGCTTTCAAATAAAAGACAAGTGGTTTGGTGAACTGATTCTCAACAATGGATACACAGCAGGACTCATCAAAAAACTGGTCTCTTGACACTTTGCCACTTTCTAGCTTGGATTTTCCCCTATACAAGGAGAATTTTCAGAAGCTATACCTCTCCCTGACAGTGCTTTTATGAGCTCAGCAGCTGAGCTTATTATCACCCGCTCCCGTTCACTTTTGCACTTAGCATGGTTCTAAAAAGAACAAAAGCAGAAGTTGGGTTCTATATGGAATAATAATAAAAGAGAATGTAGTGTTTAAATTTAAAAACTATTATCATTTTGAGTAGTGTTTGCGTGTGTACGTAGGGAGAGCTTGCATACCCAAGACCACTTGCTAGCTCCCTTTGGAGTTAATAGTACAGCCGTGTGCATTAAAAAAAAACAACAAAAAAAACACAAAGTTCTACTTGTATTCAATTAGAAAATATTTCTAGATTTATAGGAAGGATTTCTAAAGTTTAAAGTGATCTGTTAATTTATCATGGCCATCACCTTCTTGGCTCCTCTGCCCCAGAGTATGTGAAGATTTCTTGGCTGTATGTATGTGTGTACTTACATACATATGTATGTATCTCCAGGACTATTAATCGTACTGTGTTGGCAGGGATGTTCTGACATGACCTTGGCTAATGCTGTTAAACTCTGTAAACATATCTAAAGAACTGTAGCTTTTTAAATACATATATATTTTAAAATAATATTAGTATAAAAATTTTACCTCATAGAAAGTGAAGAGAACAATATAATAACCCCATGTATCCATCATCAAGCTTTTACAACTGTTTGCTAATGTTAAAATGAGCAATTTGATTCATTTCCTATTTCACAGCATAAAAGGGAAATAGGCTGCCCTGGAGTGAGGGTTTGCTGCGTTTAGATTGTTAATGAAATAAAACTAGGTAATGTGAAGTTCTAATAAAAGTGGAATTCACTTTTATTACAGAGCAATCAAGTATCTTTTATTTTTAATAAACAAAATTTCAGAAAAGTTGCAAGTACAGTACAAAGAAGTTCTTTCTCAACTATTTGATGATACTAAGTTGCCAACATGATTCTCCACCATCAGGGAATATAGTAGTGTATTTTCTACATACAAGAACCTTCCACATAATCACAGTACAACCATTAAAATCAGAAAATTCACACTGACATGTTACTATTCTCTAATCCTCATAGCCCGTTCTAATTTCACCACTTGTCTCCAGAACGTCCTTTATGGCAAAAGAGCCAGTTTAGAATTGTGCATGACATTTAGTCCTCTTATTTTTATTAGTCTCCTTCAACCTGGAAAAGTTCCTCAGTCTTTTATTCACTTTTATGACTTTGACACTTGTTAAAATTACAGGCCAGTTGTTTTGTAAAATATCCCACAATTTGTGATTTCCTCATTATTAGATACAGATTATGCATATTTGTCAGGAATATATCAGAAATAATACTGTGGCCGTCTCTTTGCCTCCTGTCAGAAAGCACATGATTTGTCACAATACTGATGATGTTCACTTTGATCTCTTAATTAAGATGGTCTCTACCCCCATTGTAGACTTATTCTTTTTCCCTTTGTAATTAATATTTTGTGGAAAGGTACTTTAAGACTCCAGAAATACCTTGTTCCTTATCACTTTCAACTTAATGATTTTTTTTTTTTTTTTGAGACAGTGTCTTGCTCTGCCATCCCTGGTTAGAGTACAGTGGCATCTTCCTGGCTCACTGCATCCTCATACTCCTGGGCTCAAGTGATTCTCCTGCCTTGGCATCCCAGGGTGCTAGGATTACAGGCATGAGCCACTTGTGCCCGGCCTGATTTGTTTTTTTATATTAGTATGGGTTCCTGGTTCTCTGTGTTTTTTAATTTAATAGGTTATAATTCATTACTGACATTATTTATTTTGATGCTCAAATTTTCTGAGATTTGGCCAGTAAGAGTCTTTTCAGGCAGGCTTTTGTGTCTATTTAACATTTCCTCACGATTCTTTGAATACTTTCTTATCTTCTGGCACAGGCTTATCTTTCATAGACTCAAGTACTTTTTAAGAAAACTCTAAGTTCTGAAGTATGATTTTGGCTTTATGTGGTGAAAAATGTATGGCTTCTGTGTAGACATTTTATTACCCAGCCTAATTTTATGGCATTTCCAGTTTCAACTAGCATTTATTAAGCATTTCTGAACCAAACAGTAGGGGGATCTATATCGCATGAGGAAAATTAAATATTATAGTTGTCAGATATGAGTTGAGTAAATTCACTTAGTGTCACTGTAACAGGATGTATCGTCTAAGAAAAAGATCTAAATCTGAGTTTTCCTAAAAGTTAATAGGTTTATATAAATTATCCTGCTTCTTGTAGAAGCCAAATCTACTGTTTCTGGAGTATGTTCAATATATAGTCATTAAGAAGCAAAATACCCTCTGTCTACATGGTAGAGACATAGATATACAATAGAAAGGGGATGTGTAATCCCTTTTCTCAAAACATTGGATATTTAAATGAGTAACTTGAATAAAATAAGCATGCAGGCCTTAAAGATAATTCTGGAATAACACACGGATTTGTATTTTAGCTCTATCACCAACTACTTTGAATAAGCTTCTTAACTTCTTTAAAACTTGTATATCATAATCTATAAAATGAGAATGACATCTGCTTACATGGATCTTATTAAGATTAGAAAACTGTTAGCAGTGCTTAGTATGTAGAAGGGACTCAATAAACCTAAGTTCCTTCTTTCTATGTTATGGGTATGGTGGTAATGAACAGATAGTCTAAGATAGAGCGCCTGTAAACTCTAATTTTCTCATGTGTTTTTTAAAAAGGATAATATATATCTCACAGATTAGTTTTGAGGACTAAGTGAAATAATGTGAAGAGTACTCTATAAATTGCTCTCGTAATGCTACATGCTCTTATTAATTTGTATTGAGGAGAAAATTTTTTTATTTATTGAGGAAAATATAGGAAAGACAGACTTTGAAATTTAAATTAAGGGAGTAACACTGATAATGTTCATTCAAATCTTACATATTGGATATAGATTCTGGTAACTACTTTCTGTAATCAGTTTGTACATGTGTTTCATGTTTTATAAGTAAATGTGACATTTAGGTATAGTCTAAATCAGGGGTCCTCAAACTTTTTAAACAGGGTGCCAGTTCACTGTCCCTCAGACCATTGGAGGGCCGGACTATAGTTTAAAAAAAACTATGAACACATTCCTATGCACACTGCACATATCTTATTTTGAAGTAAAAAAACAAACGGGCAAAAACACCCGCATGTGGCCCACGGGCCGTAGTTTGAGGATGCCTGTTCTAAATTGTGTATTGGAGCTTAGGAAGTGTCATATCATTTTGAGCCCACTGATTTTTTTTTAAATCTACAAACATTAGCAAGAAAAATGACTTATTTTCTTCTTCCAAACAGCAGTAGGAATAAATAGTAATACTATGGTAAGTGTAGACCATAGTGTTAATGATTGTTTGGGTATCAGGCTTCAGCTTTGTTTGCTTATTTCCTATTGATAAATGAAAATATTAATGGTATTAATAGTATAGTTCCAAACATATTTTAGGTTAGATACTCATGAACTAGTCTTAGCTAATTATTCTTAAAAATTATTTGTCATTAGCTAATAAAACATTCAGAGGGAATGTACTATTGCCTATATAATAAATCAGATTTATGATTATTTATAATTTCTACCTTGGTTTCTTTTAGAATATCAAGGATATATGAACCAATGACATGTGGTATATATAGAACTATCACTTTCTTGTAGAAGAATTCTTTTGTAACTAAACAGTTTGCTGATTCACACAAAGAATTTGAAGATTATCTTAGAGATTTCTCATTTTATGGGTAGAATCTGAGGAACAGGGAAGTTGTTTGTTGCATATTGTGAAGCATGGTGCATAGTTCAGGAATTGATAGTCTTGGTATCTATTTATTAGTTTATAATCTCTGTTGCTTATACTGCCTTTGAAAGTGTGATTAACTATTTTAGAATCAATATGGTTTGTAAGATGAGCACTAAACTGAAACAACCCAGAAACTTGGATTCTAACCCTCGCTCTGCCATTTACTCTTTGCACAACCTTAGGCAAGTCACTTATCCTGCTAGATTTTTAAAAGCTCTTTAGCTCTGTACTTAATGATTCTTTAATTATTACTTCCATTCTTTTTATTACTTAGTAAATTTTTGCTTTGCCTTTTGGTAGGTCTGGTTAAACTAATTTCATCTTGATCTTTTAGGTTGATTATTCTAGACCTTCAGCAAAACACAGAAAAATAGCTACCTCATTTCGTGACACTTCTCTCAAAGATATTTTAGTGCTAGCATGCTCTCTTTTAAAAGAGGTAAGTTATTTAACAACTCAATTTCCTAGTTTAGAGTATTTGGAAGTTTCAAGAGTTTTAAAAGAATTCCAAGTTGATTTTCCCCCTCATTCTGCCTTTTGAAGAATTATTGTGGACAGACTTAATTTAAGTACAGGCAGTACCTGGGTTATATATGATGACCTGACTTATGGCGTCTGTAGATACCAATGGGCTCCCAAGGCTCCTCATAAGAATACTTTATAATTAAATTAATAATTCGGGAACTAGTTTCTTCCACACATGTAAACAAACCCATATGGTGTAAGTGGTTCATTGGCACAGCATCTTTATGCTAGCAGCTAGTCTCATTGCTTATATGGTCCCTAACGCACAGCATCACTTTCATCTTAACTTTTTTATTTGATTTTGTGAATCTGTGTTTACCCTTGTGACTGTGACTTCAAAGTGAAAGTCCAGTGCAAGTTCAGGTGAAACTGCAGTGAAGAGAAAGGTGATTACAAACGAAATGAAAGTAGAAATAATTATGTGTTCAAAGAAAGGCCAGACACCATTATTCATTGGGAAAGCAAAAGACTTTAGTCACTTGACTCTTGGAACAATTATAGATGGTAAAGTGAGAATAATGGAACATGTGAAAGGCAGTGCCCCAATGAAAGCATCAGTTATTACTAAGCAGTGTAATGGATTAATTACTGAAATGGAAAGGTTATTATTGGTTTGGTTAGTTTAAAATAAGTGTAACATTCCTATTAGCCTAGAGTTGATGCAACATTAGGTGAGCATTAACGTTTAATGTTCTGTTTTGAAATTTCTCCTAGCTCAGCTTTTTGTTTTTATGTTCTGTTTGTTTGAATTAAAAGAAAGAACACAATAGTTTCTGTAACTTATTATTGCAGTACAGGGGTATTATTATTACAGTATTACATTGTATTATTATTGTCACATAATGAGCCATTATATTATTATTATTATTATTGCCATAAATGCGCTGTTTATCAGGGATCTGAGTTACATATGTATCCAAGCTAAAGATGTTCTCAGGAATGTGTCTTGTCTGTAACCTGGGGACCACCTATACAGTAAATTATTACAAATCTGTGGAAGTTCCAAAAAATTTACTTTTACTCAATGGGTATGTGATAATGTAAAATTTAAAAGGAATTTAGTAACTTGTCTTTAGGTAGTAGTTTTATTGTTTTTCTACTGTAGATTCTTTATTACAGAAGCTAATTATGTAGTTTCTTTATCTGCCAATATTTTGATGAGATATAGATGAAAAAAATGAAATGACAGTAAGTTTTCCTGATTTATCAACTATCAGAATTTATTTATAGTTTAGCCAAGATAGTTGAGTTTAATAATTTATTTGGGATGTAGTATTTCCCCGTTTGCTACTTAGTGCTTTATTGAACATTAGTGATAGCATGATTAATAATTATACTGTGTTTTCTTGTGTAAATAGGGACTCCATTATGCAGCATAAGCTTGTTAATTGGTGTAGTATACCATTTCTGAAAGTATGTTCTAATAAGCACTAGTTTCCACTTATTTCTGTGGTATAGTAAAATGATAACTGCCACATGAGATCAGACCAAAAGACCCTCTGTAATTTAAAAATTTTCTTTTAATGTCAAAAATTTCAACATAAACAAAAGTAGGTAAAATACTATTATGGACCCCTTTGAACCTATCGACCAGTTAACAACTCACAGCCAATCTTGTTTTCTCTATCCCTGCCTACCCACTTTATGCTTTTTGTATTATTCTTAAAGCAGAATCTCAAGCTTCATATCATTTCCTCTTCAAATGTTTTATCATGTATCTCTAAAAAGTATGATCTTTTTTGTGGTTCTATTTTGCACGAAGTTAACCCAGTTTTTCCTGAAGAAAATTATATTTTCTACTTGTTGCAAACAGCTTTTGAACGAATGAATCCTATCCATTTATATAGTTGTATCATGTATTTGTCTGAACTTTATCTCATAACTTTAGAAGGTGACCTACAATATGCAATTAAGTATAAAAGTTTTTATTCCCATTTTACAAAATTAAATTTGAAAATAGTCTGTTGTAGAAATTTGTGGAGAGTGATTTTGCCACTTTTTATAATATATGGAACAATATAACTCTGTAAACTCTTTTTTACTGATTTTCATTTTGTATTGAGGAATTATTTTCATTCATAAAGTGAAAATTTATTGATGTATTTTATAGTGTTTTATTTGATTTTGAACTTTTTTCAGGTGTTGGCCAAACCTTTAAATCTTCAAGATCAATATCAACAAAATCTGGTAATGCAAGTCTTAAAATTGGTCCTTAACTGCCTTAACTTTGACTTCATTGGCAGTTCAGCAGATGAATCTGCAGATGATCTTTGTACAGTGCAGATTCCAACAACTTGGAGAACAAGTAAGAAAAATGTTTAGTATGAGAGATGGTCAATATAAACGGCACAGAATTAAGTGATATAGTTGTCATATATATAGTTATCTCTCTTTCTTTGTTAGCCAGTCAAAAAGGAGCTCAAAAGGATTTGTAACCCAGAGTAGCTATTGATACTCAGTATTGAAATATTTTCCCCAATTCATATTATACTAACATCCTTGTTTTGATTTTGGAGAGAAAAAAAAGACAGCTCTAGTGGAAAGCAGGTTTACAAGGGAAAAATGAGAGCTCTGATTTGAAACTTTCAGATAAACTTTCAGAGTGGGAGAAAATTCATTAGTTGGCAAGAAATGTCAACATATTTTTCAGAGTTATAAAGAGAATGAATTAGAAGAGTAAGTGTCTTAGCAAAAAAGAGTTGCAGCTTTTCTTCCAGAGAGTGATACCAAGAAAAAGCAAGCTGATTTGTTCCTTCACATCCCAGAAAAATGATGGTACTAGGGTATCCCTGAAGTCAGAAGTGGGAAATGGGCCTGAAAGGGCTTGGTGAAAAGTCTGTATTTTGAGCAGTTAAACTTCCCAGGATCTTCTCTACCACTTGTGCAGCTAGGTGACTGCCTTTTCTCCTCTCTTCCATATCTACACTATCCCCTCGCGTCCTAAAACCAGATATTTTTTTCTCAAGATGTTAAACTAGAGAGGCTTCAGATTCAGGGATATCGGGTAGAGTAGAGGAGCACCATAAATTTTGTGAAAATGTCTAATATGGAAATCAGAGATGGAAACAACAAAAAAGGACTAAGTGTTCTGTATCTTGACTGTGGTGATAGGTACATGAACCAACACGTAATAAAAAATTGAAACACATATAACATGCACACATATGAGTATATGTAAAACTGGGAAATTTGAATAAGATTTGTGGCTTGTATCTATGTGAGTTTCCTAGTTGTGATACTGTACTAGTTTTGTAAGAAATTACCATTGCGGGAAACTGGGTAAAGGAAATACGGGGTCTCTCTGTATTATTTCTTGCAACTGCATATGAATCCACAATTATCTCAAAATGTTTAATTAAAAAAAAGGAGGAGGAGTTAATAGACACAGAGACAAGATGAAGAGAAGTAGACTTCAGAATGATATAATTAGTATCTCCAGAGAGAAGAAAAGGTAATCATTCTTGAAATAAGAACAGGATATTGTTTTCAAAAGGAAAGTTCAGAGAATGTTCCAAATTTAAAAGACAGTTGACAAAATAAAACATTCAGTAGAAAAGTAGGAAGATAAAGTTAATGAAATCTCCTAGAAAGTAGAACAAAAAAGCAAGGAAATGTTTAATAGGAGAGGAAAAAAATAAGGAAATTAGAAGGTGAAACTAGGAGGTCTGGAATCTGACTATTAGGAGTTGTAGTAAGAGAGGACAGAGAAAACAGAACAAAAGTTGCAAATGAATAATACCCAAAAAAGTTTTCAGCACTGGAGGGCATACATTTCTGGATTGAAAGACCAAATACCCATCATAATGAATGAAAAAAGATATACACTAAGCTTTATAATCATGAGAGTTAAGAAGAGTGGGGTTAAAGAAAAAAGATATAAAATCTACCCTCAGCAAGAAAAAAATAAGTGCACCTACAAAGGATTAGGATCAAGAATGGTATTAGACTTCTCAACAGTAGTACTAGAAGGTAGAAAACACTGAAGTAAAATCTTCAGACTTTAAGGGAAAATTATTTTCAAATTAGACTGAAATTGTCATGTGTAAGATAGAATAAAGACATTTTTTGACATTCAAATCTCCCAAAATTTATGTACTTGGCTTTTTGGAAGCTACTTGATGTTCAAGCCAAGAAAGTGGAAGATATGGAATTTGGGAAAAGGGTAACACAAAATAACAGTGAACAGACATAAAAAGAGTTGTATAACAAAGTTAGGGAACAACTAGTTCAAATTGAAGGCTCTGGGTGGTAGAGGTGAGAGAATGATGATGATAGGTTATTTGATGCTATGGGTCCTGTGGAAAATGTCGTGAAAAATCTGTCAGAGTATTTGAAAAAAATTAGTGACAGATGTGTGTACATCTAAGCACAGAAAAGATGCTATGATTAAGTCCAGGGAGTATTGGAAGTATAGAAGTATAGTATTAGAAGTATAGTATTAGAAGATATAATCACAGTATACGTCTTGGCTCTGCTGTTAATATTATTTATGCAGTCATAATAAAGGTAAACACATAGAATTGATTTAATCACAAATTGTGATAATAGTGGATGGAATTTTGAGAGGATGGATTGTGGAGAGAGTGGTGAGGGTGGTAGAGATGTGGGATGAGTGGTTAGACAGATAAAGCCTCACATACTATAATAGGATACAGTTGATATCCAAAGTAAAACAATCAAATGAATAAATAGTAGTATATATTATTTGGAACATGTATGAAAATATAGCTAAAAGAATTGAAAAGCAGTTGGAATGGGGCAGGGTATAGCTTTTTAGTACTGTTTACTTTTTGATACCATTTGAATTTTTTAGCAGTGTTTGTATTTATATTACTTTAATACCAGTGAAAAAGTTAGAACTATAGGATGCTACATAAGAAATGAAGAACAGCTTAGATAGCTAATTTCTATCTCTGTATTATTGTATTTCATCTTTCAAAGGGAAATAGCTAGGAACTGAAAATAGGCCTAACTGGAAAGAGTGGCCACATGCAGAGGTCTTGGAGTTTTCAGTTAATATGATAACGTCTTACTTTGTTAAGATCACTGAATTGAAAGTAATAGTGTGGAAAATAATTGTTTTTCCAAGATGTCTTACTTTGTTAAAATCACTGAATTGAAAGTAATGGTGTTAGAAAATAATTTTTTTTTCAGTTTTCCTGGAACCAGAAACATTGGATCTTTTCTTCGATTTGTATCATTCACTTCCACCACTACTATCTCAGTTAGTAAGTAAAAGTAATTCATTACCTCATTAAAAAGTACCTGTGATCTTTAACTAATTAAAGCAAGGGATGCTATATATTTACTTCAGAAATTCTATTTATATATTTGATTGTGTTTACCTCCCACAGTAAGTTCTTACATTTTCTGGGATGTATATTACTTAAGCTATTTGTTAGATTTTTATTTATTTTGTTATCAGCATATTCTGTTTCACAGGTGAGCCCAGAAACAATACTGTTGATTTAGCTCTTACCCAGAGCCAGGACAACCTATCAGCCTCTAAATACATCTTCCTACTCAGTTCACATAGGGCCTAAGCCCAGCAGTTGACCACCCCACCTGGACTTTCCTTTCTCTTACTCCATTCTGACTTTTCCTCAGTCCTGCCTGGCTCTTTGTCTTAAGTGTGACAGGCAGCCCATATCAGATCTCTCTGAATAAGAAATGAAAGGAGATCTACTTACTTAATTTTGTGCTCATCACTCCAATTGTTCATTTATTTTTTTGAATCAGTACAAATTCTATTGCATGCTCAAAAAATTATTATATAACTATGATTATATAGAACTTTGAGACTATGGGCTTCATCTTTGTTGAGTCTAAAACAGGTCTGGCACGGTTAAAAAATTGTAAGTATAATATCTAAGATTATAGAAATAAAGTTGGAAAGTTCTAATACTGCTATTTCACAGAAGAAAAAAAAGATGCTTCAGATTTAAAGTACATGTCAGTAGTATATTTGTTGAAATATTATCCTCTATAAGAGAGGAACAGATTCACAAATATATCCTTTTTTTTGAAAAACATGTCTGCTCTTGATCTAGGGTTCAATGTGGTGGTTTTTAAACTGTGTTTCACAGGGCATTCATGTTTCCAGGTGGTGCCATAGCCTTCTCTCTAAACCAGAACAGTTTTGCTTTTAATTGTTTACAAATCACAGTTTCACATAATTATGTTTTGGGATGAGACAAAAAAGGCACGGTATTTAAAAAATAAAGTAGAAAACAACTGCTTTGGGAGATAGTAACTAACGTTTCTTGAGCCTGTCCAATTTATTATATGACGCTTATCTCAGTCCTCAAAGTGGCCCTGCCAGGTAAATATTACTGTCTTCACTATATAGACCCAGAAAAACAGAAAACAGATGCAGATTGGCTAAGTGACTTCCCCTAGTACAACAAAGAAAATATTGGTGCTGAGATTCAAAACCAGATCTTTTTGGCTCCCAAACCCTAGGTGTTTTTAATACATTAGTGGTTCCCAAATCTGCACATCTGAGTTGCCTAAGGAGGTTTGGGGGTATTTTGGATTTTTTTTTCTTTCATTTTTAACAGTAGAGGCTGTGGCAAACTAGAGCACATCTAAAAAGAGCATCTGGTTTTTTGTTCCTATTCTCACCTTTGCCAAGAGAACCAGACATTTTGTGTGAAATCTTCTAATTGAAATATTTAAATATTGACAGCTAATTTTAATCTAAAAAGTACACAAGCAAATATGGGGACCAGCAGATGTATGTGGGCCAGTTTGGCCTGAAAGTTGCCAACTGAGGCCTTTCACTTAATGATCAGACAGACCTCAGTGAGTACCAGCAATAGAATTAAGAACCCAAGTAGTGAAATTTTCCGAAAATTTTAGGAAGGTAATTAGGCCACGGGTACTCTTTAGGAATTTTTATAAAGTACTAACTTTCCCAGCAGCATTTTCCAAACTGATCCTTAACATACTGATGGACAGTATAAAACATTCCATGACCAAATAAGTTTGAGACATGCTGGATTAGGTTACAGGATTTTTTTTTTCCTCTTGCAGGATACCACAGTGCATAATGTGCAGTATTCTCCCAGTGATACCACAAAACCATTATTTTCTTTTTGGTAGACCACCTGGTTCATTGGTTCTCAAACAGGGCTGGGCATCATAAGCAATTGTGAACCTTTTGAACTAATGCACATCTAGGCATTGCTCCAGCAGATTTCATATATGGAAAAATATTAGCAGAGAATACACATAAATAGGAATTTTAATGGTGGGGTAGAAGGATTATGGGTGATGGTAGTGGTTGATGATGTTTGGCTTTCATTATTTTTATGTTCTGTAGTGCTTTTTTATCATTAAAATTAAATACATTTTAAATGTAAAGACTGGTAGTTTTTCACATGTGGCCATAATTACTTTTAAAATTGAAATGAATTTTTTGTTGTTGTTTTAGGCGCTTTCATGTTTAGTTCAATTTGCTTCTACAAGAAGGTCCTTATTTAGCAGTCCTGAACGTGCCAAGTACCTTGGTAATTTAATTAAGGGAGTAAAAAGAATACTTGAAAACCCTCAGGTATTTATGAAGTAATTTAATTAATACTTAGCATATAGAAATACAGTTTCTCTGCTCAAAGGCACATAATAAACTCATCATGAATTTATTATGATTATGAAAGAAAATATTTAGATTCATATTAATCTTCCTTAGATTTCATTTGTAGTGAGAAATGAGCAGTTTTTAAAATTATGTGTTTCCATTTCAGATTTCTGTATTTTACTCTTATTTTTTATCTTTTAGACTAATATAAATAGAGGTTATCTGTCTTACGCTTCTGTCTTTTACCATCGTACTACATTTCTTTGCATGCACTTCTTAAACTACTGAAGTGATTAGTTTAGTGTTATATCTACCTTCTGAACTAGAAGACTTAATATAAATGTGAATGTTAATATTGGAATAAGTGGCTTTAAATTATGAAATAATGTCTTCTTGCCCTCTTGTAGGCAAGTAAGAGTCTGTAGATTTTAAACTCTACTGTACATTAACTTCAGAGCTTTAGTGCAATATCCATTTCAGAGAATTGCAAAGTCATTATTAATGAGTGATTTTGGGTGCCTAGATAAAATACTTTGTTTCACTTTTTATTTTGTTTTTGTTTTCAAAATGTTTGTAATTAAGCTGGGTGCAGTGGCTCACCTCTCTAATCTTAGCATGTTGAGAGACTGAGGTTGGAGGATCACTTGAGGCCAGGAGTTCAAGACAAGCCCAGGAAACATAAATTTTTTTACAAAAAATTTTACAAATTAGCTGGACAGTCCTAGCTACTTGGAAGGCTGAGGCAGGAAGATAGCTTGAGTTGAGGAGTTTGAAATTGTAGTGAGCTATGATTGTGCCACTGAACTGTAGCCTGGGTGACAGAGCAAGACTCTGTCTCTTTAAAAAATCTGTAATTAAAGTATAGATTTTAAAAGGTTAAATGATGATTCAAGGAGGTTTATCTAAGTCTCTTGATTATTAGTAACTTTTGGGGGGACATATCTTTGTACAAAAATAAAGTGCTTGTTCTACAAAAACCACTTGTTTTTGCAGGTTATTCTTAGGAACATTTCATGGGTAATGCATTTGTTTTATCATTTTGTTAGTATAGCTGTGAAATTTACCTGTTTTACTGATGAATAGGATTTTACCAATATGCTTTTAAATTTTGAGTTGTATAACTTACCATCATCAACCAGTATACTAAAGCCTGATAATTCTCTTAAATGATTTTCCAACATCCTCATGTTGATATTTTATGGCTATAAAAGTTAGTATGAATATTATGTTATTTTAGAATCATAAACATGTATGAAAAAACCTATGGTTACAAAATGTCTTTTTGTAATTTATCTTTAATAATTAGACACTATTTGTATTCTTTTATGGAATTCCTATGAATGAAATTTCTTAGAAACTTTGTGTTAAATAGATACTTTTAAAATTGTTTCATGTCAGCTATAGTGCATACTGTTCACTCAAACTATGGAGATAATAACACATGTGCCCTGTCTTTGAGGAGCTCACAGACAACTAGGGATACTTGTTCTTTCTTTTAATCTCTCCTTCCCCTAAATTTACCTCTGTCTTTCATAGGTATTTTGTTAGACTTTGTTCCCTACATTGCAGTAATTTGAATGACTCTTTAGAGACAGGGCATTGTTTGAGGGGACAATGCCTGTAGGTACTCAATAAGTGTTTGCTGAATTAAAAGAAATTTCTGTTATCCGTGTGCATACACATATACTATTTAAGTCAAATTGGTATTGCTCTTTTCCAGTGTTTCAAGTTCCCATTCTTATTTTCATCTTAAAAATTTTTCAAGTTCTTTGTTGACTTGTGTTTAAGCCACATTACACACACACACACACACACACACACACATACACATTTTTTTGTGTGTAATATGATAGATTCCCAAACAAAATGTAGTCATTGTGGTGCAAAGCTTTTTCCAAAGCTTTGACTTTGGAATCATTATTATTATCATTGATGACATTAAGTCTAGCAGAAATCACTTGTTTTCTTACATTGTTAACTACCTAGTTGACACAGAGTACTGTACTGTCAGTACCAATAAAAACTGGAAAACTTAATAAAATGGTTAGGAATTTTATTATCAATAGGTTGGTTTGTTTTTAAGTACTTTTAAAAGCCTTTCTTGTTGTCTTATAATTTAGGGTTTGTCTGATCCAGGTAATTATCATGAATTTTGTCGATTTTTGGCTCGTTTAAAGACAAATTATCAGCTGGGAGAATTAGTTATGGTGAAGGAGTATCCTGAAGTTATCAGATTGATTGCTAATTTTACCATTACTAGCCTACAGGTAAGGAAAAATACATCGTTGATATTAAACTGTAGACAGTTTTAAAACAATTTCTTG
This sequence comes from Microcebus murinus, assembly GCF_040939455.1. Classification (NCBI taxonomy): domain Eukaryota; kingdom Metazoa; phylum Chordata; class Mammalia; order Primates; family Cheirogaleidae; genus Microcebus; species Microcebus murinus. The sequence goes on from NC_134124.1 coordinate 33,829,522, forward strand.
GTAAGGGTTGGAGGTATTTTTAAATGTCTGTTAATTTGAGTACTTTTCTGAAAATAGTCACTGTAAAGGTTTAGGTGAAAAAGTTCATTGTAACATTTATAATAATAAAAATTGAGGTATCTATAATTGAAGAGTAGCTTGAGAAGCTATAGTAAAATCTGTGTGAAGAAATAAAAGAATATTTTTACAGATTGTATTATGAAAAAATACTTTTTATAGGTTTGGGGGAGAGGATATAAAACTTGTATTTTCTACATGATATCAACTCTGAAAAATATTCATGGAACAATTAGAAAATACCATAACATTTTAATCATGATCATCTCCTAGTGGTGGAGTAATGACAGATGTTGATTTCTTTATACTTTTTTGCATTTATCAAATTTGCCATATGAAATGTTTATTAGTTATATAATCAGAATAAAAGTTAATTTTAAAATGTATGTTTAGTAATTTTGCTATATAATTCTTATTCTAGGAAGATATAATGTCATTTTAAATAACTTTTGCTTTATTTCTTTGCAGCATTGGGAATTTGCTCCCAACAGTGTTCATTATTTATTAACTCTGTGGCAAAGGATGGTAGCATCAGTTCCTTTTGTGAAATCAACTGAGCCCCACCTATTAGACACTTACGCACCAGAAATCACGAAGGCCTTTATCACTTCTCGGTTGGAATCTGTTGCCATAGTTGTGAGGTATTGAAAAATAAAATGTTTCTGTTGTATTTTCATCTTTTGTTTCTTGAAATTTTTTAAGATTGATGTATAAATTTGAAATTCACCCTTTTTAGTGTACGATTTTGATGAGATATGATAAGTCTGTACATTGTATAGCTACCATCAACCCCAGAAAGTTCTGTTGGGTCCTTTTGTAGTCATTCCTCTCCTCCCCTCATCCCTGGCAATTACTGATCTATTTTTGTTTCCCTGTAATTTTTGCTTTTTCCAGAATGTTGTATAAATGAAATCATATGCTGCGTAGCATAATGCATCTAGCATAATGCATTTGAGATTCCTCCATATTGTGTCAGTAGTTCTTTCCTTTTTATTACTGAGTAGTCCATTTGGTGGAAATATTACAGTTTGCTTACCCATTCACTTGTTGCTGGACTTTTGGGTTGTTTCTGGTTTTTTCAATTATGAATAAAACCACCGTAAACATTCCTGCACAGATTTATGCATGAACATAAGTTTTTGTTTCTCTATGGTAAATACCTAGGTTTGAGATTCTTGGGTTGCGTGGTAAGTATGTGTTTTGCTTTATAAGAAGCTGCCAAACTGTTTTCCAAAGTGCCTATAACCGTTTTGCATTCCCACTGGCAATGTATGAAAGAGTCAATTGTTCTGCATTCTCACCAGCACTTGATATTGTCAGTTTTAAACAATTTTAGTCATTTTAATAGATGTATAGTGGTACCTCATTGTGGTTTTCCCTTAATGACTGTTAATATTGACCATCTTTTCATGTACTTATTTACCATCTGTATGGATTCTTCTGCCAAGTGTCTGTTAAATCTTGCTCATTTTTTTATTCGGTTGTTATATTGAGATTTGAACATTGTGTATATTCTGTTCACAAGTCTTTTTATCATACATTTGTTGTGAATATATTTTCTCTGTCATTTGCCTTTTCACTTCCTTAACAGAGCCTTTAGAAGAGCAGAAGTTTTCAATTTTGATGAAGTCTAATTTATTCTTCATTTTCTTTTATTTATCATGTTTTTGGTATTGTACCTAAGGAATATTTAATCCAAGGTCAAAACAATTTTATTTTCTCTTCTAGAAGTTTTCTAGTTTTAGGGTTTACATTTAGGTCTGTGATCTATTTCAAGCCAATTTTTGTATACTATTTGAAGAAGAGATCAAATCTTTTTTTTTTTTTTTGCATATGGATGACCAATTATTCCAGCACCATTTGTGGAAAAGACTATCTTTTTCCAGTGAATTGCCTTTACACTGTTGTCAAAAATTAATTGACCTCATACATGTGGTTCTATTTCTGGACTGTGTTCTCATTTTCTATGTGTCTATCCTTCTGCCAGTAACCTGTTTTGATTACTGTAGCTTTTTAAGAAGCTTTGAAACGAGATAGAGTGAGTTCTCCAACTTGCTTTTCCCTTTTCAAAATGTTTTGCAACTCTACATTCTTTGCTTTTCCATGTGAATTTTTGCATCAGTTTCTCAGTTCCTACAAAGAAATCCTGCTGGGATTTTGACTGGGATTGAATTGAATCTATAGGTTAATTTGGGAGAAGAATAGACATCTCAACAATATCAAATCTCTCAATCAATGAGCATGTCTATCATTTAACTTATTTAGCTCTTCTGTGATTTTGTTCATCAGTGTTTTGTAGTTTTTAGCCTTTAGATCTTGCATATGTTTAGTTAGATTTAATTAGTATTTTATGTTTTCTGGTGCCTTTGTAAGATACTGTTTTTTAAAATTTAAATTTGCAATTATTCACTGTCAGTATATATGAATAGTTGATTTTTGTAGATTGACCTTGTATGCTGTGACCTTAGTAAACTCATGTAGTAGTTCTGGTACCTTTTTTGTGGTTTATTTGGTATTTTCTATATATTAATCATATCTTCAAATATAGACAGTTTTATTTTGTATCATCTAACCCATTTCTCTTTTATTTCTTTATCCATTATAGAATTTTTATTTAACGTAAAGTTTATATGTGGTGAATAAAAGTACATCACATTCTAATGTTATCTGCAAACTTGTTCTTATTTGTTTGCAGAGATCATTTAGATGATCCCCTGGATGATACTGCTACTGTGTTTCAGCAGCTGGAGCAGTTGTGCACCGTCAGCAGATGTGAATATGAAAAGACATGTACTCTTCTTGTACAGCTATTTGACCAAAATGCACAGAATTACCAGAAACTTTTGCATTCAGCTTCTGGAATAACTGTGGACATGGCAATTCAGGAAGGTTAGTAAAGTATTAAGGTATGTTAAGTATTATGTTGAATATTAAGTGACATCTCTAATCACTTTATTTAATAATTTTATTGCAAATTATTTTTATATATTTCCCCCAATTCCTGGTACCCTAATAAACCATTAATTTTTATTAACCTTATGGATATTTTAGTGGCTTAATGGTTGATTTTTAGGTCCCCTTTATAAGACTCATAGGAAATGCTTCTTTCTGGAATCAGTATCAAGAAAAGCTGCTAATAATCCTTGAGTAGATAGTTTCTTAACATAACTATCTCTTAACTAATTATGTTTCCTTAGCCAGTAAAAAAAGTGTGTAAGAGCTCATCATGGCTTTGCTTTTATGTATTAGCCTTCATTATAGCTTTATTATTTTTTAATTTCTCAATTTCCTCTTTATTTTATCTTCCATTCTTTATTGGAGGGGAAAGTATTTATTTTTGTATATGCTTTAAACTCAGGAGCATAGGGAATAAAAATAAATAAATACATTTTGCAGATTTTTTTAAATGATATGTATAATGAGAATGGAATTGGATTTATATATTTCTAATAGGGATTTTAATTATAGTTTCATAATTTTTTTTCATACTTTTTTCTTTTATCTTATTTTGGAAAATGAGTTTGGTAAGGGATTATAGTCAAGTTTATTTCCAGTGGCTTCTCATCTTAATTCTTAAAGAATTCTTTAAAAGATTTTTTATGTTTACATAATATTTTTCAAAACTATCTTTTATTTATTATCCATCTTGCTTTAAGTCACACAATACTGATGAGGGGCTAGATGGCGTAGGTCAGTTAATTTTCTCTACTTTTAATGTTCTTTCTTTTATTAGGATCTTATTTATAAATTAAATGGGGAGAACTAACAGTTTTGTAGCATTTAGTCTCTTCATTATTGACTTCTTTTAGCAGAGTTTTGAAAATTATTAAATATCAGATACATAGAAAAGAATATTTGTATATATTGAGTCATAGAGAATAGAGCAGTAACAAACACCATCATCTAGCTTAAGGAGTACATCAGTGCCAATATCTTTGCTGCACTTTTTGATTCTCTTTATAAATCTATCCTCCTTCCTACCAGTAGAAAATACTTAACAATCTTGAATTTTGTGTTTACCAATTGATTCCTTTTCTTCATAGTGTTACTATGCATAGCTGTGTATTCTGAAAATAATACATGTTTCTGCATATTTCTGAACTTTATATGTGGAATCATACTGTTTTTATTTTCTATAACTTTATTATTTCTCAGTATTGCATTTATGAGAGCTTATATTGATACATATAGCCATAGTTCCTTCATTTTTACTACCAGGCACTGCTATGTTGTTTGAATAGACTTCAGTTTGTTTATGGATTCTCTTGTCAATGGGTATTTGTTATTTTCTCTATTTTTTGCTAATAAAAATTAGTTCTGCTGTAAAGATTGTTGTGTATATCCATTATATATTTAGCTTTAGTAGATAATGTCAAACTATTTTACAAAGTGACGGTACTCCTTTACATCCTACCAACAATGTTCAAGCATTCCCATCAATCTCTATAAGGAATTAGCAAACTTTTTCTTAAAGTGCCAGATAGTATTTAATAAATGTCTCTAGTGCAACTACCTTTGTAACTAGGAAGCAGCCATAGACCATATTCATGACTGTATTTCAGTAAAACTTTATTTACAAAAACAGGAGGCTGTCTCACAGGCTATATCTTGCTGACTTGGATTTAGCTTCTTGCTAACAGCTTATATGGTTAGACTTAAGTTTTTGCCAAATCTAGTTGGGATTATATACTGCATGGGTATTTTACTTTTTACTCCCTGAATTATTAAGTTTAGCATTGTTTCATGTTTATTGACTGTTAGTTGTGTCATCATCAGTGAAATATATATTCATCTCTTTTGTTCATTTCTCCTTTACCGTTGGATTGTCTTTCTTTTACTAATTTGTAGGAGCCTTTATATATTTGGACACCAGTCCTTTAGCTTTTTGAATTGTAAATATCATCTTAGAGTTTGTGACCTGTCTTTTCATATCACTTTGGTGTGTCTGTTTCCTTAGTTATTTTCATATCAAACTTGATTTTGATTAATTCACCTAGGTTTTTTGAAAAGATAATATATTTACATTGTTCAAAAATTTAAAAAACTTAAAATGTTTATGCTTCATTCTCTGTCTTCTTCATCTTAGCAAGTAGTCATTCTTACTAGTTTTGCATATCTTTCCAAAGTTTCTTTATGTATATACAAACAATACGTAAATTCTTATCCCCTCTTATTTACACAGAATGTGGCATACCACACTCACTGCTCTTCTCCTTGCTGTTTTCATTTAACAATGTTTTTTATAACTATTTTCAAATCATTATATAGAGAACTCTTATTTTTTATAGATACATAATATTTTATTTTTTGAATGTATCATAATTTATTTAACCATTCTACCTACTGTTGATAGTCATTTGAGTTGTTTACAGTCTTTTCCTTTTAAAAGAATTTCTATACAGATAAACCTTGTAATATATGTCATTTTATATATATGTAAGTGTATGAGGAAAATTTTTAGAAGTGGAATTGCTGTTGGGTGGAAGGTTAATGCATTTGTAATTTTACAAATATTGCCCAATTTTCTTCTGTAAGGTCACTGCCATTTACTTGTCCACCAGGAATCTATGAGGTTGTTTCCATATAATCGTCAATATTACTGAACTTTTGAATTTCTGACAATCCTATGTGTGAAAAATGGTTTCTCAGAATAATTTAACATTTACATTTCTCATATCAGTGAGGTCAAGAGTTGTTTAAATTTACACAGGAATTGTTCTTTTTTTTTGGTAAATGAACTATTCATTTCCTTTGCTTGTTTTTCTGTTGAGTTGTGGTCCTCTTTTTTCTCATTGATTTCTAAGAGCTTTTTATAGTTCAGGAAAGTGAGCCCTTGTCTCTGATCAAAGTTGCAAATACCTTTTCTCTTTTTCTATTTTATTTGAGTGTGCAATTTGATGAATTTATCAACTATGCTACAGCTGTGTAACTGCTGCCACATTCAAGATAGAGAACACTTAACTTCCTTCACTCTAGATAGTTTTCTGGTGCCCTTTGATCCCCTTCTCCAACTCCTGGCCCAGCTAATCACTGGTCTAATTTCTGTCACTATGATTTATCTCTCTTAGATTTTTATATAAATAGAATCATATAACAAGTAGTCTTTTGTGTTTGTTTGCTTAGCATATGTTTTTGAGATTCAAATATGTTTTATTTTGGGGTTTTTTATTGCTGCATAGTATTTCTTATGGTAACTTTACCATAGTTTATATATTCACCAGTTGCTGATCTTTTGAATTACGTGTCCAGTTTTTAGTTATCATGAATAATGTTGTTATGAGCATTGGTAGATAAGTCTTTGTATGTACCTAAATTTTCATTTCTTTTGGATAAATACCCAAGCTGGATACTGGGTCATACGGTAAATGTATGTCTAATGTTGTAAGATACCTCTATACTATTTTATATATATCTATATCATTTTTATTTCCATTAACAATTTATAAGAGTTTTAGTTGCTTCACATCCTCACTATCATTTCATCTTATTTGTCTTCTTAACTTTAGCCATTCTACTGGGTGACCAATGCTATCCCTTGTGGTTATAATTTGTATTTCCCTAATGATTAATGTTGTTAAGCATCTTACATATACTTTTTCCATTTATATATCTTCTTTTATGAAAAGTTTGTTCCTATCTTTTTTCCATTTTTAAATTGGGTTGTTGGCTCTTTTGTATGTGTTACTGTGAAATTGTAAGAGTGCTTTATATTCTGTATATAATCTCTTTTCCACATATATGTTTTACAAATATTTCTCCCAGTCTGTGATTTGTCTTCTTCACTGTTTTTCAAACACCAAAGATTTTAGTTTTATGGCCTTCTTTTTCACTTTTTTCTTTATGGCTTGAGGTTTCTGTGTTTAAGAAACCTTTCTAACCGTAAGTTACAAAGACTTTCTTCATAATTTCTTCCACAAGTTTAATGGTTTAGCTATTATGTTTAGATCTGTGATCCATTACAGGTTAATTTTTGAGTTAAGGGTCAAGGATTTTCTCCCATACAGCTGTCCAGTTGTTCTAGCTTCCTTTGTGGAAAAGATTGTCCTTCCTCTTTTAAATTACCATGATACCTTTGTTCAAAATCGATTGACCACGAAATGCTAGGGTTTATTACTGCGCTCTATTCTGTACCATTGATCTTTATGTCTGTCCTTTTGCTAATACTATATTGTCTTGAAATCAGGTAATATAAATCTTCCAATCTTGCTCTTTTTCAAAAAAGTTTTGGCAGTTCAAGTTCTTTTGCCTTGCCATATTGATTTTAGTACTAACTTGTCAGGTTTTTCAAAACCTGCTAGAATTTTAATTGAGATTGCCTCAATCTGTACATTACTTTGAGCCAACTTAACAAAATTGAGTCTTCCAGTTCATGAACATTTCATTTTCTTTGCATTATTTTGTTGTTTTCTGTGTATAGTTATTACAAATTGTTCACTAAATGTATCCCTACATATTATTGATGCTATTTTAAATTTTCTTATTATTCTCTGCTACCCTATCAATCCAGAATTGATTTTTATCTTTATGTCCTATAACTTTACTAAATTTATTTATTAGTTCTAATAAATATTTTTGCAAATTCTTTATGATTATCTATGTGATCATGTCATCTGCAAATAAAGATAGTTTTATGTCCCCTTTCAGTCTTCATGCCTTTTATTTTTTTTTCTTATCTTATTTCAATGGTAGGACTTCTTGTACAATGTTGAATAAAAGTGGTAAGAGAGGATATTCTTGCCTTGTTCCTGTTTGTACATAGAAAACATTGAGCCTTTTACCATTGAGTATGATATCTGAAGATTTTTTGAAGATGTTCATAAATTTATGGAACTTCTTCTCAATTCCTCATAGTATTTATAATGAGCACTATGTTTTTAAAATATGCTTTTTATGCATCTATTAAAATTACCTTTCTTTATTTTGTAAATATAGTGAATTACATTAATTGATTTCACCATATTAAACCAGCTTTGCATTACCAGGCTAAATCCTACTTGGTCATAATATAATGTTCCTTTGTAAATTGTTAGATTAAATTTGCAAAAAATTTATTTTACATCAGTGTTTATGAATGATATTGGTCTATAGTTTTTTGTTTTCTTTTTTCTTTATGCTGACTGCCTGGTTTTTGTAACAGGGTAATGCTGGCCTGGGAAAATGAGTCAGGAAGTGTTTCTTCCTCATCCTCTATTTTCTGAAAGAGTTTGTATAGTATTGGTATTATTTCTTCCTGAAGAGTTTGATAGAATTCACCAGTGAAGCCAGTGGCCAAGAGGGCTTATAATTATGAATTAATTTTCTTTAATCAATATAGGACTATTCAATTTTCCTATTTCATCTGGGGTCAAATTTAGTCATTTGTGTCCTTCAAGAAATTGGTCTTATATTTGATTTTATTGGAATAAAATTAGTCTTAATATTCCATTATTCTTTTAATATGTGGGATTTAAAGTGATATTTTTTATCATTCTTGATATTGATTATTTCTTTTTGTTTTCTTCTAAATGACCCAACTAGATATTTATCCGTTTTGTTGATCTTTTCAGAGAACCATTTATAGTTTCCTTGATTTTCTTCATTGTTTGTTCATTTTATATTTTGTTGGATTTTTTTTTCTCACTTTAATATTTTCTGCCTGTTACTTACTTTGAATGTTATTTGGTATTCCTTTTCAAATTCTGGGTGGAGACTCCAGATCTTTTTGTCCTTTTCTAATAAAAACATTTAGAGCTAAAAATACAGCAAGCCCAACATACTCTTCAAAAACAAAATCCAGCACTTTAGTCAAACGATGTAACCCCAAAGACAGAAAATCTTAAATGCAACTGGAGAAGAAAGATCACTTACAAAGTAGCATAAAATAAACTGATAACTCACAGTAAAAATGGAAGCCAGAAGATGGTGGAATGTTATGCTCAAAGAAGTGAGCAAAAATAATTGCCATCCTGTTATTGTATATTGGCAGAAGGACATTTTCAGACAAATGAAAGCAGGATGTTGACTGCCAGTACATCTTTACTGCTGCTTCTCATTGAAGGTTTTTATTAAGTATTCTAAAGGTTATTTTTCAGGAAGAAAGACATGATTGCAGAAGGAAGAAAAAGAGTATATGGATATTGCTAAATAGATATATTTAATATAAACTTTAATAGTCTGTGTAAAAAATTAATGATTATGTTTAATTTGTGGAATTAAAAAAAAAAACCAGAATGAAAGCACCAAAAAGCAGTACCATGTCTGAGAGAGAAAGGAGTGATGAGAATTAAAATTGCCTTAAGTCCCCATCTTATTTAGTAGGGGAATTAAAATCGTAAAATTTCAAGGGTAACAACTAAAACAGTAGAACTTGTGTGATTAATCTTCTATAACCAGTAGAGGGAAAATAATGAAATAGAAAAGCAAATTTAATTTTTAAAAAAGCCAAGGAAGGGAAAAAAAGAAGAGCCAGAAAAAAACTAGACAACAATAGACAAAAATAAAAACTGAAAACATAGGAGCATTCCAAATAGTAATCCAATAAACATAAATGAGTTAAATTTATAGTTAAGCCAGATTGTAAATTTGAATTGTTTTGAAAAAGCCAAATGCTCCTTATAATAGACATAACCCAAAACATTGAAACATGGAAAGTTGAAATGAAAAGATATAAAATAGATGTGCCATGCAAATATGAACCTGTAGGAGCTGGGGAAGTTGTTAATATCAAACAAAAATGACTTTAAGATAAAAGGCATTATTACAACTGGAAATAATGATTTGTGAACCAGGAAGTTACAGATTAAGTATCCCAAATATGAAAATCAGAAATGCTCCAATCCAGAACTTTTTGAGTACTAATATGCTCAAAGGAAATATTAATTGGTGAATTAGAATTTGGAGCTTTCGTAATTGAGTAGTATTCCATAATATATGTATACCATATTTTATTAATCTACTCATGGATTGAAGGGCACTTGGGTTGTTTCCACATCCTTGCAATTGGGAATTGTGATCTAGCACCTCTTATATTGTCCTGGATGGAGCTTGAGCCCATCCTCTGAAGTGAGGTATCACAAAAATGGAAGAATAAGCAGCACAATGTTCTCACCATCAAATTGGCACTAAGTGATCAACACTAAGGTGCTCACATGGTAGTAATATTCATTGGGGGTTGGTGGAGTGGGGCTGGGCAAACTCACAACTAATGGATGTGGTGAGCATTGTATGGGGGAAGGGCGCGCCTCTAATCCTGGCTTGGGTGAGGCAAAGTCATAATATGTAACCAAAATGTTTGTACCCTTATAATATCCTGAAGTAAAAAAAAAAAAAAGAATTTGGGGTTTTCAGATTTGGGACACTCAATCACTAATGCAAATGTTTGAAAATTTGAAAAATCTGAAATCCAGATCACTTCTAGCCTCAAGCATTTTGAGTAAGGTATACTCAAGTGTACAACAATTTTAGATCCATAGTACCTATTGAAGTAGTCTCAAAACAAACAAATATTGATAGTACTACAGGGAAGAATTGACAGATCTACCAGCCTAATAGAGGGTTGTAGTACATTTCTCAATTGTTGGCAGTTCAAATAAATAGCAAGTTAGTAAATTTAGAAATGATTTCCACAATACAATTAACAGACTTAGTTGAGTTGACATATATAAAACACTGGAACCAACAATTATAAAATGTCAGTTTTTTTCAAGACACATGGCATGTTTTTAAAAAACTGAGCAAATAGTAGTAGTATAAAAAGTGAGTGTTGAAATATTTCAATGACTCACTATCTTAGAGAGCAATTTTTTTTTTTACCAATTTGCAATTAAAAGTAAATTGCAAAAGTAAATAAATAAACAAACCCCATACACTTTGAAATTTGAAAACATACTAATAAGTAATTATGGGGGAGAAATAAATTTTGAGGACAATTTATCTATCTGTATTTGAAAATATTAAGGGAGTATGGTATTTTTGTTACATGGATGAATTGTATAATGCTGAAGTTAGGGCTTTTAGTGTGTTCATAATCAGAATAGTGTGCATTGTACCCGATAGGTTAAGCTTTTATCCCTTTTCCTTCATTAGTTTCCAGTGTCATTAGTCATTGAATATGAAATATCTGATTTTGAATCAATAGTTTATTGTATCTCAAACAAGAAGCAGTACAATTAATCAAAGTATGCGCCTAAACTGTTGACACAATCTTACCATCTTAACAGCAGTGAAAAAGCCTAGAGAGTGAGTGGTGATGAAATTGTGAACGGTGTTTTCCACAGCTTGTTGAGAATTGAATATTTTGCCTTATAAGAAGTGATCCAAAGCCTGGAAGAAGTGGTAGTCAGTTGGTGCAAGGTCGGTCTGGTGAATATGGTAGATGACAGAGAGTTTCTAAGTCCAGCTTCTGTAGTTTGAGCAGTGTTATTTGTGCCACATGTGGTCCAGCATTGTCTTGCAAGAGGATTGGCCTGTCTGTATTGACCAAGCTCAGCTGCTTAATCTCAAGCATTATCATCATTTTGTCTAGTTGATTGCAGTAGACATCCACCGTAATTTATTGACTAGGTTTCATGAAGCTGTAGTGGATAATATCAGCGCTGGGCCACCAAATAGATATTATTAGTTGTTTTTGATGAATGTTTGGTTTTGGGACTTCTTTATTCAACCATTGTGCTAGACGCTTGCGATTGACATAAAAGAATCCATTTTTCATCACACATAACAATACAGTGTAGAAATGGTTTGCCTTCATGTTGTGACAACAAAGAAAGGCAAGCTTCGAGATGATTTCTCTTTTGATCCTTGTTTAATTCACGTGATACCCATCTATCCAGCTTCTTTACCTTGATAATTTGTTTCAAATGGTCCAATATCAAACCTTGCTGCTAATTCATGTGTAGGTTGAGATGGATTCTCTTCCACTACAGCCTTCAACTCATTATCCACCTTGGTTGGACTTAGGTCACCCACAAGGCTCATTTTCAAGCTTAAAATTACCAGAATGGAACTTCTGGAACCATCAACATACTATGCATTCATTAGCCACATCCTTCCCAAACACTTTACTGATATTTCGAGCTATCTGCACAGTATTGGTTCCACAGTGGAACTCATAATCAAAAATAACATGGATTTTTGACTTATCCATGGTTTCATAAAAATTGCTCTAAAAAAATCACAAGCCAAAACCCATGCGTTTGAAAGACTGAGGAAGTACCTTCACAATAAAAATCAGTGTCAAAGTGAAAATGTCAGAGATATCAACTGTCAAACTTAGCACTTAAGGAAAATTGAACACTTCATACTCAGTGACCTAATATTCATACGACTTTATGACCATGTGTACGCATCATTTAGTTCACACTAATTAGTGAGAACATGTGGTGTTTGTTTTCCATTCCTGAGATACTTCACTTAGGATAATGTTCTCTAGTTCCATCCAGGTTGCTGCAAAAGACATTATTTCATTCTTTTTTATGGCTGAGTAGTACTCCATTGTATATATGTACCACATTTTCTTTAACAACTCATTGATTGATGGGCAGTTAGATTGATTCCATATGTTTATAATTGTGAATTGTTCTGTGATAAACATTCAGGTGCAAGTGTCTTTTTGATATAATGATTTATTTTCCTTTGGGTAGATATCCAGTAGTGGGGTTGCTGGATCGAATTGTAGGCCTACTTTTAGTTCTTTGAGTAATCGCCATACTGTTTTCCATAGAGGTTGTACCAATTTACGTTCCCACCAACAGTGTATGAATGTTTCTTTTTCACCACATCCATGCCAATATCTAGTGTTTTTTTGATTTTTTAATAATGGCCATTTTGATAGGGGTAAGGTGGTATCTCATTGTAGTTTTAATTTGCCTCTCCCTGATGATTTGTGATATTGAGTATTTTTTATATGTTTATTAGCCATTTGTCTATCTTCTTTTGAACAAACTCTGTTCATGTCTTTTGCCCAGTTCTTAGTGGCTTGTTTTTTTCTTCCTGATTTGGTTGAGTGCTTCAGAGATTCTGGATATCAGACCTTTGTTGGATGTGTAGTTTGCAAATATTTTCTCCCATTCTGTAAGCTGCATATGTAGTCTGTTGATTATTTCCCTTGCTGTGCAGAAACTTTTACATTTAATTAAGTCTCATTTATTTATTTTCATTGTTATTGTATTTGCCTTTCGAGTCTTAGTTATAAATCTTTGCCTAGGCCGATGTCCAGAAGAGTTTTTCCTACACTTTCTTCTAGAATTTTTATGGTATCACGCCTTACATTTAAGTCTTTAGTTCATCTGGAGTTAATTTATGCATGGTGAGAGATAGGGAGGCATCCTGTTTCATTCTTCTATGTGTGGCTATCCAATTTTCCCAGCATCATTTATTGAATAGGGTGTCCTTTTCCCAGAATACGTTTTTGCTTTGTTAAAAATCAGTGCATTGTAGCTATATGATTTTATTTGTGGGTTCTCTATTCTGTTCCACTGATCTGTGTCTCTACATTTAACAGCACAGAGTTGTTTTGGTTACTATAGCTTTGTAATATAATTTGAAGTCAGGTAATGTGATACCTCTGGATTTGTTCTTTTTGCTTAATACATCGACTCCCACACTAAAAAAATTTATTTTCCTTGGGGCCATGGTGTTTTATTATGAAAGTGGAATAAAAACTTCGAAAACAAAATGATCCTTTCTAGTTTAATGAAAAGTTTGTTGTTTTTTATTGTTTTCTGTGCGTGAATTATATGCAACTTAAAAAATACATCTTACTGCTCCCAACGTGAAGAGACATTTGAGTTACATATGCTTCACGAGGCTCCTGGCTCAAAACTAGCATGAGTTAAATACAGTTCACATGGTGGTTAATTTGTTAAGATTGCTTTGGCTATTTGGGCTCTTATTAGTTTCATATGAAGTTTAGGATTATTTTTTCTAGATCTGTGAAAAATGGTTTTGGTATTTTGACGGGAATTGCATTGAATCTGTAAATCACTTTGGGCAGTAGGGACATTTTAACAGTGTTGATTCTTTCCATCCATGAGCATGGGATATTTTTCCATTTGTGTCATCTGTGATTTCTTTCCTTAGTGTTTTGTAGTTCTCCTTGTAGAGATCTTTCACCTCTTTGGTTAAGTCTATTCCTAGATATTTGATTTTCTTTGTAGGTATTGTAAATGGTATTGAATTCTTGATTTGACTCTCTGCTTGACTGCTGTTAGTATATAGAAATGCTCTTGATTTGTTTACATTGATTTTGTAACCTGGGACTTTGCTGAATTTATTAATTAATTCTAGGAGTCTTTTGGTGGAGTCTTTATGACTGTCTAGATACAAGATCATATTGTCAACAAACAGGGATAGTTTGACCTCCTCTTTCCTTATTGGGATCCCCTTTATTTCTTTCTCTTGCCTGATTGCTCTGGCTAGGACTTCCAGAACTATGTTGAATAGAAGTGATGACAGTGACATCATTGTCTTGTTCAAGTTCTTAGGGGGAATGCTTTCAACTTTCCCCCATTCAGTATGATGTTGGGTATAGGTATGTGATATATCGCTGTTATTTTTCTGAAGTATGTTCCTTCTGTGTCTAGTTTGTTGAGGGTTTTATTATGAATGGGTGCTGGATTTTTTCAAATGCTGTTTCTGCATCTACTGAGATGATCATATGGTCTTTGTTTTTACTCCTGTTTATGTGGTGTATCATATTTATTGGTTTGGGCATATTGGACCACCCTTGTATCTCAGGGATGAAACCCACTTGATCATGGTGAATTATGTTTTTGATGTGCTATTGAATTCAGTTTGCTAGTATTTTGTTGATGATTTTTGCATCTTTGTTCATAATGGATATTGGTCTGTAGTTTTCTTTTTTTATTGTGTCCTTTCCTGGCTTCGGTATCAAGGTGATACTGGCTTCATAGAATGAGTTAGGGAGGATTCTCTCCTTCTTGATGTTATGGAACAGATTCAGTAAAATACGTACCATTCTTCTTTGTAGATATGGTAGAATTTGGCTCTGGGCTTTTTTCTTTTTCTTTTCTTTCTTTTCTTTGCTTTTCTTTTTTTTTTTTTTTGAGAGCTGGGGTAGATTTTTTTATTACTATTTTAGTTACACTACTTTTTATTGATTTGTTTAGGATTTCTGTTTCTTCCTGATTTAGGCTTGGGAAGTTGTGTGTTTCTGAAAATTTATCCACTTCTGGGTTTTCTAATTTGTGTGCATAGAGGGGCTCATAGTAGTCATGCGTGATATTTTGTATTTCTGTGGTATCATTTGGAATGTCTCCTTTTTCATTTCTGATTGAGCTTATTTGAGGCCTTTCTCTTCTATTTTTGGTTAATATAGCTATTGGTCTATCAGTTTTGTTTCTCTTTTCAAAGAACCAACTTTTTGTTTTGTTGATCCTCTGTATTGTTTGGTTTCTATTTCATTTGGTTCTATTCTGGGCTTTGTTATTTCTTCTGCTAGCTTTGGGTTTGGTTTGTTCTTCTGTTTCTAGTAACTTGAGGTGTGATGTTAGGTTGTTAATTTGTGATCTTTCTGTCTTTTTGATGTAAGCATTTAAGGCTATGAACTTCCCTCATTGCACTGCTTTTTCTATATCTCGTAGATATTGGAAGCTTGTGTCCTCTTTGTCTTCCAGTTTGAAAAATATTTTTATTTCCTTCTTAATTTCATCATTGACCCATGGGTCATCAGTAGCATATTGCTTAATTTCATGACTTTGTGTAGATTTCAGAGTTGCTATTGGAATTGATTTCTAGTTTTACTCCACTGTGATCTGAGAGGCTACATGGTCTGATTTCAATTTTTCTGAATTTTTTGAGACTTGTTTTGTGTCCTAACAGATGATCTGTCTTGGAGAATGTCCACTGTGCTGATTAGAAGTTTTTGGGTGGAATGTTCTGTAAATGTTTGTTAGGTTCATTTGTTCCAAAGTCCCATTTAATTTGTGGAAACTGTAAAAATAGAGTTACACGATAATGGAAATACAACATTTTTGGAATATAGCAAAATATTTAATTCAAAGGGAATTTATTGACCACAGTAGTTATTTAGAAAAGAATAAAAGCTGAAATGTTGGACCTAATTATCCAACTTAAGAAGTTAGAATGGGAGGAATACAGCTTAAACCCTGTGAAAGGAGAAAGAAGGAAACCAAAAGCTGAAATTAATGAACTAAAAAACAAAGATTTAGTAGAATAAAAAAATCAGAAGTTAGATCTTTAAAAGAACTAATAAAGGACTTCCAGTTCCAAAATGGTGGCATAGAGGTGAGTTGGCTTTACATCCCCTCCATAGCAAATGAAAAACAGATATACAATGATGAGATATACACCAGGAACAGCCCAGAGCTCAGGGATGAGATGAGGATGAGACAGTTCCCAGGGCTACAGAGCAGTGGAAAAATTCCAAATAGATGGCAAGAGAATTGTGCTTCCACATCCATGACACCCTTCCCCCTAATTCTGCCTGGCACCAACCACACATGGAGAGTATCCCCCTAACTCATAGTTTCTCCACTGGAGAAAATAAAATTGAGGTGGTCAATTAGCTTTTCCACATTCTTGGGTTCCTTGACAGGAGACCTATTCTTTCCTTAATCCACAGGTAGCATTATGACTGCCTGGAGGGAGAAATATCCCCGAGGAAAGACAGATAAATGAGGGAGGTAAAACTACCATGCCCAGCTCCAGAAACTCTTCTCTATAACTGGGCTAAAGGGGATGCCAAATTAGAGTTGCTGTTCAGTAGCACTGTGTTGTAGTAGGTACATTCTCCACGTTCCATGAGCATGAGCCCCTAGCTAGCCTTCCCAGACTGGTTGGATAATCCCTTTGGGACCTCCCTGCTTTGGTATAGGGAACATTCAGACTATTTACTAGAGCCAAGGTGAGCCTGGGCTTAAGGCTTAAACATAGAGCCAAAAAGGCAGCGAGTGACCTAGCAGGGAAGAATTGCTAAGCAAATATGTTTAATAAAAAGCAAAACAAGCTAGACAGAAAAGACTGGAATAAATAATCCTTCAATGCAAAGAAATCAATGTATTCCCACAAGAGACAATTGTAAGTGGAACCATGACTTCCCAAAAAGACAAAGCAAAAATTCAGTGACTGATCCTAATGTGACAGCAATTTTTGAGCTCTCTAACCAAGAATTCAGAATAGCAGTTTTATGGAAACTTACTGATCTCCAAGATAACATCAAAAAACAATTCAGAAATTTATCAGAGAAATTTAACAGAGATTGAAATAATAAAAAAGTCAAACAGAAATCTTGGAACTAAGAAATATACTTTTTAAAATGAAGAACTCTTTAGAGGCTCTCCATAGCAGAAATATCCAAGCAGAGGAAAGAATCAGTGAGCTTGAAGACTCGCTATTTGAAAATACACAGTCAGAGGAGAAAAAATAAGAAAGAATAAAAGGAATGAGGACCACCTACAAGATATAGAGCATTACCTCAAAAGACCAAAGCTAAGCAGTATTGGTGTTCACTAGGAAGCTGGGCAAGCGCAAATGGTAGAAAATGTATTCAAAGGAATAATAATAGAAAACTTTCTAAAACTTGAGAAAGGTATAAATATCCAAGTAAAGGAAAGTCTTTGAATAGCAAACAGATTCAAGCCAAGTAAGACTATCCCAAGGCATATAATAATCAGACTCTCAAAGGTGAAGGACAAAGAGAAGATCCTGAAGGCAGAAAGAGATGAGCAATGAAGAACATATAAAGAAATTCCAATTCATCAGGCAATGGACATCTTAACAGAAACCATACAGGCCAGGAAGGAGTGAACAACATTTTTAAAGTGCTATGAAGGAGAGATAAAGTCTTTCCCAGAGAATTAAAAGGTGAGAGAATTCACCATTACCAGGCCCATCTTGAGAGAAATGCTAAAAGGAGTCCTTGAAACTGAAAGAGCAAAACACTGAAGTGCAATAGAAAACTTGCAAATTATAAAACACATTGATAAAATTAAGTGCTTAGACAAATCCAGAATAGTCTATATTACTGTATGTGTGGTGTGAAATCCACTTACAACACTAGTCTGATGCCCAAAAGACAAATCTACCAAAAACAATAATAGCACAACAACCAATTAAGAGACAGGTAATTTTAAAATATGTAAATTGAAACTAAAAGTCTAAATGGGGGAGATGGAATTAAAGTATAGTTTTTTTTTTTGTATTTTCTTTCTATTCTTTGTGATATAAGTTGTCATTTCTTTAAAATAACTTATTTTATCTATAAGATTTTTTTATTAGCCTCATGGTAATCACAGTACAAAAAACCTGTGATAGATTAACTAAAAATAAAATGCAACAAATTAAAACATACTACCAGAGATAGTCACTTAACCACAAAGTAAAATAATAAGAAAATAAAGGAAGAAAAGAGCCTCAAAACAATCAGAAAACAAGCAACAAAATGACAGTAGTAAGTCTTTACTCATCAATATTATCACTGAATGTAAGTGATCTCAATACTCTTAATTATTAATAAAAGGCATAAAGTGAGTGGTTAAAGGAACAAGACCCAACTTATGTGCTGCCTTTAAGAAATTCACTTTACCTATAAAGACACACATACACCAAAAGTGAAGAGGTGGAAAAAGATATTCCATGCAATGGAAACCAGAAGTATCTATACTATATCAAATAATATAGACTATAAATCAAATACTATAGGAAAAGATACTATATAATAAAGATATTTACTAAACATTTAAAGAAGACTTCATACCAAACCTATTCAAACACATAAAAAAATTGAAGAGGAGAGAATTCTTCCAAACTCATTCTACGAGGCCAGCATTATCCTGATACCAAAACCAGATAAAGAAAGAGAGACACACACACAAAAGGAACTACAGGCCAATATCACTGATGAACTTAGATGCAAAAATCCTCAATAAGATACTAGGAAATTGAATTCAATAACACATTAAAAGGATTCCCCATGATCAGGTGGGATTCATCCTAGGGATGCAAGGATTGTTTAGCATATGCAAATCAATAAACATGATATGTCATAGTAACAGAATCAGGAACAAAAGCCATATGATTATTTTAATAGATGCCATAAAAGTATCTGATAAAATTCAGCATTCTTTTATGATAGAAACCCTTATCCAAATGAGGGACATACCTCAAAATAATAAAGGCCATATTTGACAGTCCCCCAGCTAACATTATACTGAATGGGGAAGCATTGAAGGCCATTATCCCAAAGACTGGAACAGGAGAAGCATGTTAACTTTCAGAAGTAGTATTTGGCATAATACTAGAAGTCCTGGCCCAAGCAATTAGGCAAGAGAAAGAAATTAAGGGCATCCAAATTGGAAAGGAAGAAGTCAAATTAGCTTGGTTTGCAGATGACATGATTTTATACCTAGACAAACCTAAGGACTTGCCCAAAAAGCTTAGAACTGATAAATTCAGTAAAGTTATAGGATACAAAGTCAACGTAGAAAAATCAACAGCATTTATATATGCCAATAGTAAACAATCTGAAAGAAATTAAGAAAGCAATCCCATTTACAATAGCTACAGAAAATATAAAATACATAGTAATTAATCTAACCAAGAAGTGAAAGATCTGTAACAAGAAAAGCTATAAAACTCTGATGAATGAAATAGAAGGGGGTACACAGACACGCAAAAAAATGGAAAGATACTCCATGCTCATGGATTGGAATCATATTAAAATTATAATACTACCCAAAGTGACTTACAGATTCCATTCAATCCCTATCAAAATACCAATGACATTTTTCACTGAAATAGAAAAAACAATCCTAAAATTTATATGGAACCACAAAAGACCTTGAATAGCCAACGCAATCTTGAGCAAAAAGAATAAAGCTGGAGACATCACACTACTTGACTTCAGAATTTCCTGCAAAACTACAGTAACCAAAAGAGTATGGTACTGACATAAAAACAGACACGTGGACCAATGGTACAGAATAGAGAACCCAGCGATCGATGTACACATTTACAACTGACTCACCTCTGACAAAGGTGCCAAGAATATACAATGGGGAAAGGACCGTCTTTTCAGTCAGTGGTGCTGATTGAAAACTGGATAACTATATGCAGAAGAATGAAAGTAGACCCCTATCTCTCACCATACACAAAAATAAAAATGGGTTTAAAGACTAGAATCTAAGACCTGAAACTATGAAACTATTAATACTAGAAGAATACTGAGGAAATGCTCCAGGACATTAGTCCAAGCCAGGCATCCTCAAACTACGGCCCGCGGGCCACATGCGGCCGCCTAGCACATTTATCCAGCCCTCCGGGTGTTTTTGGCGCTGCTGCCTGTCCTGCTTAGCAACCGACTCGTCCGGGGCCCGCAGTGTGCACTCTCCAATGGTCTGAGGGACAGTGAACTGGCCCCCTGTTTAAAAAGTTTGAGGACCCCTGGTCTAAGCAAAGATTTTTTTTGGTATGAAATATCAGAGTCACAGGCAACCAAAGTACAAATAGGCAGTTGGGGTTACACCAAACTGAAAAGCTTCTTCATAGCAAAGGAAACAATAAAGTGAAACCCACAGAATGGGAGAAAATATTTGCAAACCGTTAACCTGAAGGGATAACCAGAATGCATTAGGAACTCAACTCAATAGCTAACAAAACTGAATAATCCAATGTAAAAATGGGCAAAGGATCTGAATAGATATTCTCAAAAGAAGACATATTAATTCAAATGGCCAGCAAGCATACAGAAAAATGCCCAACATCACTAATCTTCAGAGAAATGCAAATCAAAATGTGATATCATCTCACTCCAGTTAAAATGGCTTACATTAGAAAGAAAGGCAATAACAGGTGCTGGCAAGGATGTGGAGAAAGGGAAATGCTTGTACACTGTTGGTGGGAATGTAAATCAGTGCAGTCACTATGGAGAACAGTTATATAGCTTCCTCGAAAAACTAAAAATACATCTACCATTTTTTCTAGCAATTCCACTGCTGGGTATATATCCAAATGAAAGGAAATCAATATATCAAAGAGATATCTGCACTCCCATGTTTATTGCAGCCCTATTCACAATAGCCAAAATGTGGAATCTAATTCACTGGATGAGTGGATGAAGAAAATCTGACATATATACACAAGGAAATATTATTCACCCATAAAAAAGAATGAAATCCTGTCATTTTCAGCATTGTGTGTGGAACTGGAGGCCATTATGTTACGTGAAATAAGCCAAGCACAGAAAGACAAATATTACATGTAATCACTTATATGTGGGAGGTTAAAAAAATATCTCATGAATATAGAGAGTAGATTGATGGTTACCAGAGGCTGGGAAGGGGAGGGGAAAAGGAATGAGGATTGAAACAAAAAGACTAATAAAATTGACAGACATTCATGAGATTAAGAAGAAAAGAATTCACAAATAAATACTACAAGGAACAAAGGTGAAACATAATTATGGATACAGAAAAAATTTAACAGATAAAATTACTTGAAGTATTTTCTGAGGTTAATAAATTAGATAACTTGAAATGAATAAATTCCTAGAAAAAATTACTGAAATTGATTTGATTCAAAAAGAAAGATATTGGAACTGAGAGAAGGTATTTGCAGCATACACACACACACACACACACAACAAGCGAGGATCACTATCTAGAATAATATGGAAAGCTTAAAAATCAGTAAAATAAACAGTTCTTTGAGAAAATGACCAATAGATACAAGCAAACAGGCATCTCACAGAAAAAGAAACAAGTGGTGAATATATTTGAAAGAATGCCCAACTTCATCACTAGTAAGAGAAATGAACTTAAGGCCACATGAAATATGATTTTACTTCCAGTAGACTGATAAAAATAAGAAATCTTACAAAAGAATGTGGGTCAAAATGAGTTCTCTGGTAGGAGTATAATATGTAATTAATTGGAAATGGAATTAAAATGAATTTGGTGTTATCTTGTAATGTGGAACATTTGAATACCTGCTGACCTGGCACTTCATTGTTAAATGTGTGCTCCAGAAAATCTCCTGTACATAATAAGATATGCATTCATAGTATTCATATCATTATTCATAATGGCAAAATGTGGAAACAGCTCACATGCCCATTAACATGAAGATGGATAAACAGATCATTATATAATTACACAATGGAATATTATACAATAATAAAAGTGAATGAACTACATGTATACATAACACGGTTGAATGTCAAAGATAAGATGTTTGGTGAAAAAAAGCAACACTCAGGAAGTTACATACAGTATGAAAATTAATAAATCCTCAAAACAAGTGAGACTAGAAATATGTTATTTAGGAATATATGCATATGTGATAAAACTAAAAAAAATCAAAAGAATAATAAGCACCAAATATTGGATCATAATTACCTCTAGGGTGGGAGGTAAGGGGACAAGTTAGGGAAAGGGTATATAGTTAGGTGTGACAATATTGGTAATGCACTGATTCTTCAATTGGATGGGTGTTTGTATATATGTTTATTAATATGTGCTTTCATATATATCAAATATTACATTAAAATGTAAAAAGATTCAGTTGTAAAAATCAAAGACCTATTTTCCTTGTAAAGGATATTGAATGAAAGTATAGATGCTCAAAGATATTTGAATGAGATTAACTGAAATGTAATAATTTAATGGTATTAAGTAGATCATTCTAACTGAATAGAGTAATTCAGGCCTGATTCTTGATTATTGTAAGTTGAAGGATTTGTTTTAGTTGGATACAGTATGTAGTTTTAGTAAAATTTTTAAAAATACTTGTTTTCTTCCTTTCTTCTGGTCGAAATGTCAGTGAGAAGGAGTCTTTCCTCTAAAAAAAAGTCTATGATCTGTTCAAAAATGATTGTTTTATATCACAAAATAATGCCTAACATGTCTTTAGTTTGTACATTGTATGTAGTAGTATTTAGTTTCTTTATGCAGACTAAACACCTCAGTTAGTGTTGAACAAAGAAAATTATATGCTCTTGTTATGTGTGCTTTAATTTAGATGCTTAATGGCTTTTAATGTTACAAAATAAGTTTATTATTATATTATGATCTCATTTGTATCATATTGTCTTGCTCTACCATATTTGTGGTGATATGGTCATGGTTTACTGAAACAATAATCCCTAAGAAATAGGTCATTAACAGTAGTTAACGATTACTTGTGATCTATGGTAATGACTGATTTCTTTGGGATTATTGCAGTTATAAACCATAATTACAGATTATTACAGCAATAATTATTTTGTTAAGGAAAAAATGTTCTATGGTTGAACAGCTGCTAAAACAAGTGCCCTGAACATTTCAGAATAAATAGAAAAATAGAAAATTGTAATGGAAATTTAGTATTATTATAAAACGAAACTCATGTATCAGATTTTCTTTCTGAAATGTAATTTAGATATGTGGATTTACATGGTTCTTTAAACTCTTTGGAGGTAATTATGTTACCAAAGTACCCTCTATTTTTTTTTTTTTTTTGGTATATATTTATATTTGTACAACATGATGTGTTGATAGTGAAATGGAATACTACTGTCAGGCAAATTATCCTATCCATCACCTTCTGTGGTTACCTTAAAATTTTTGTGGTAAGAACACTGATCTACTAACTTAGCAAATCTCAAGTATACAATAAAATCTTACTAACAGTAGTCTTCTTGCTGTATATTGGATCTCTAGACTTACTCATCCTATATAACTGTAAGTTTGTACCCTATGACCTACTTCTCCCCATTTCCTTCTCCTGTCCCCTGGTAACCACTGCTATTCTCTGTTTCTATGTATTCTACCTTTTTCTTTTTAATTCTGTATATAAATGAGATCATGAAGTATTTTTCTTTCTGGGTCTGGCTTATTTCCCAAAGTAACTTCTTAATTATTATTTTGAATACTGTGACTCTAAAATTGTTCAGGTTTAGAGATGGTTTAATGTTTATGAGAAATACCACTTCTCATTCAGCTAAATATCAGAATTGTATTCTATAGTTCAATAATAATGTCTTTATATTTGATTGTTTCTAACATTAATCCTAACTCATTCAGTACTTAAGTTTCTAAGGGTTAAGAAATACCTGTTTTTCTATTTCTTGTACAATAGAAATGCTTGCTTTCTAAAACAAATACTATGTACTCTGTCTCTAAATAAATAAACTTCTATTCAAACTTTATCATATTTTAGAAAAAACTGCTCACAGTGTATCGCATGTTATCCTTGCATGGCATTCTTTGATATGAAAAGCTTAAGTTGAAGATTACAGATAAAATGAATTAAAGAATAAAAGTTTAAATTGTGAGAAATTCATGTCTTATATTTATCATCTAGCCTTTCTGTTATTAGACAATGGTGCTCATCACATTTTTTGTAAAATTTTTTTATTTTTTTCCCCTACTTTTTCCCTGTCTCACCAGGTTAAATTTTGGGCCATAGAGTCTCTTACCCTTCCCACCCTCCCCAATAGATATAAACACTGAGTTATTTTCCTACCACAAAACATAACACACATAGTAGGTACTTAGCAAATGTTTTTCTCAATGCCTTTTACATGGATTCCCACCCCCCCACCCCCCAGTTTGGAGGATTTGTGTTTGTTGTTACAAACAGGAGTAAGAAAGTATATATGGCTAATTATAACTAGCTTCAATCCTAGCAGCCCACTTTAATGGAAAGAACTTAAAAAATTCTTACTGTGTGACTTCATTTTTTTGATCAGCTTCTAAAGTAAGGCACAGAATACACATGTAGATGTTAGATATTGATATATTTTATGGTATTGGTAAGTATGATATAGAACCACATTAAAAGGGGGGATATCTATTAATAATAACAGTAATAATGGCCAACATTTACTGAGCACTTATAGCATTTGTTCATAAGCATTGTTATGAGTAATTTACATGCAGAATACCCTTTAGTGCTTGTCACAACCCTATAAGCCAGGTATTGTTATCATTTTTTTATTTTACGATGAGGAAATTAAAGCAAGATTAAATAACTACTGTTAAGTACTAGAGGCAGAATTTGAACCTAGGCTGTGCTCATGGTAGCTAAATTGTATTGCTTCCATTTTTTAAAACAAATGTAAACTTTCAACAGAGTTATAAAATTATTTTATATAATATCAAAATTACATGCATGGTTAAGTCTTGGTCTATTTTCATTCAGGTGAGCATGTTTATATCAAGAGCTAGTAGGCAGGTTTCTGTGTAAACATTAATGATAAGCGCCAAAAGTAAGTTTACTTAATTTAAATATAGCTATATCAACCATTATTCATTTCATGTGTCACATGTACTTGGTTTTATTTCAAGTGTTTTGGAAATGAAAAGAAGTGTGAAACTTCTCCCTGGTAATGATCCCAAAGGCATATGCAGTCTCATCTGTGGTTAAGACTCATGAAACAGAGAGCAGTTCAGAATTAGGAATCAGTGTGTTAATCACTTAAGAGATTGCTGTCTCATAAGATATTTTTATCATCGAGGTCTGTTCAGCTAATGGACACCTGTATTGTTTGAGAATTTCCCTTTGCCAGTCTTAATAGGAAGTATGATGGTTTGAGAATGGACACTTAGAAATTCATCATCTAGATTTGAATCATGGCTCTATACTTTTTAATAGGGATTTGTAACATGAAATGATTATAGGTGTAGACAACAGGTAAAATGTTTGGAATAGTGCCTAGTGCATGATTGCTATTGTTTTTAGTAAAGCTTGCTTTAAGTAAAACCAGATCTAAAAACCTAAGTTGATAAAACATGTAAAGGCAGTAATTATTTACATTTAAATAATATTTTTCACCTTGAGAAATAATTTGCAATAGGATACTTAAAAACTAGTGACCCCCTTAAGTAAAATATTAACACCTACATTCACCAAAAATTATGCTTGCAATGTTTCAAATTCACACCCATTATACAAAGTATTTAACATATCCCACATACAGTTGGAGCATAATCTTTTAATAATGACCTCTGAAAGATTCTGAGAAATGCAGCCTATTTTTGTTATTTGGTGGTTATGTTCCATAAAATCACCATAAACACTGAATTAGCAAATACTGAACCATTGCTCCTGTGGGCCTCTAGTCACAACATTTTTATCAACCAATACAACCTTGTTTTTTGTGTGTTTTTGTTTAAAGACACTTTAATATATATTGTTGATTCATTAACATTGGACTCACAGCCAACAGCCCTATGATTCAAGACTGAACAAAGCTTATCTAACACACGTATTTTCTATATAAGGCACATTACGATTTTGGTTTTTTTTTCATTTAGGAACATTACATAGCCCTTCACCATTACGCTTAGGCCATTTTAAACAGTAAAATCACCAAAAAGAAGCATAAAAATATGAAAAAATGTGGCAATAGACCATGAAAAGAATACTTGTTTATGGTATGAAGCTGAAACAAGAAGGCAGAATGTTGCTTTCTTTAGCCTGAGCTTGGAACATGCACATTGTATCATATCTTGCATTGAGTATACTTTGAGAAGAAGTTGCTTCTATTTAATTTAAGCAGTATAAATTTAATTTCCATTAATATTCATTTTTTATAATAAGTCTACATTTTAATAATTTTTCTAAATTGATAAAGTTAACCTTTTCTTTCCTGTTTCGTACTATATTTTCTATGTAATGATTTTTAATTTCAGTAACCCATGTCTGTTGATAATATACAATGTGCCATTCACTGTTTTAAGCTGTGGAAACACAATACAGAACCAAACAAAAATACCTGCTCTCATGCAGTTTGCATTCTATTGGAATAGACAGGTAACTCTGTAAGATAAATATGTAAAATATGTTATGTTGGAAAGTGATAAGTGCTAAAGTAAAATAAATGAAGCAAGGAAGGAGGATAGGAAATGCTGGGGGATTATGTTATCTATTATCAGAATTTAGTGGCTTATTAAATAACAATTGTTTTATTATCTTTCAGTGTTGTGGGTGTTGATAAGGCTCAGGTGGATGGTTCTCATTTGGGGTCTTTCAGGCATTGTAATCAGATGAGAACTAGGGCTAGAATCACCTGAATGCTTCTGCACTCACTGGTCTGGTGTCTCAGCTGGAATGCTTGGAACATGTAATCTAACTGGGCATTACTCTCTCCATTTACTGTCTCTACATGACTAGCTCAGGCCTCCTAACAATATGATGGTTTCAGGGTGTGTGGTCTTTTTACATGGTAGCTGGCCTTCCTAGAGCAAGCATGCCCTGAGAGACTGGAGGAACTTGTTGTCTAGAAACCAGTTCTCATAAAGACTAGGTCCAATAAGGAATGGTGTCACTTTCACCATATTTGTTTGGTCAAAGCAATTACAATCCAGCTCAGAATTATAAAGATTGGAAAGATAGACTCCACCTCCTGGTGGCCCATGCATACCCGGAGGGAAGGAATTGATGATGGATATCTTAAGGACAGGCTACCACTCTAGGTATTAAAAATTGATAGGATATCTAGGTAAGGCCTAACTGAGAAGGTGAATTCAAGACTAGTAAACATAGTTGCATCTTTCTCCTATTAAGCTAAGTATAGGCAAAGAGTAGATGGGATATTGGAAATAAACAGTTATGGTCTTGTAGGGTGAGTATGCCAGAGCAAGAGAGGAGTTATTTGTATACACAAGGCAGAGATCGTAATGTTTGACCATACAATTGAAGTTAAGTAAACAGGGTAGAGAAAATATGAAGAGTGTAAAAGAGTGAAAAAATGGAATAGTCTCAAAAACTATTAGAACTAATAAGAGATCAGCAAATGTGCAGGATATAGGATCAATAAACAAAAATCAGTTGTATGTTTATATATTTGCAGTGAACAATCAAAAATGAAGGGAAAAAAATCAAGTCAATTTACTATATCATCAAAAAGAATAAAGTACGTATTTTAAATTGAAAAAAGTGTAAGACTTATATACACTGACACTGTAAAACAGTGTTGAAAGAAATTAAACATCTAAATAAGTCAAAAGACATCCCTTGGCCATGAATCAGAAGACTTAATATAGTGAAGATGGCAATCCTCTGCAAATTGATCTGCAGATTCAGTGCAATCTCTATTAAAATCTCAGCTGGCTTCTTTTCAGGAATTGACAAGCTTTTCCTAAAATTCATATGAAATTTGCAGGACCCAGAATAGCCAAAATAATCTTGTAAAAGAATGGAGTTGGAAGACTCACATTTCCTGATTTCAAAATTACTCCAAAGCAACAATAATCAAGACAGTTTTGTACCAGCATAAAGGCAAACATATAGATCAATAAAATGTAATTGAGAGTCCTAGTATAAACTCCCAGTATATAGACAATTGATTTTCTAAAAGAGTACCAAGACAACTCTATGGCAAGCAAACAAAAAAAGTCTTCAACAAATGCTCATAGGACAACTGAATACCCGCATGCAAAAGAATGAAGTTGGACTCCTGTTTTATACCATATGCAAAAATTTAGTAAAAATTAATCTTTGGTCTAAATGTTTAGAGTTAAAACTATATAACTCATAGAAGAAAACAGGTGTAAATCTTCATAACTTTGGGTTGGGCACTTATTTCTTAGACATGACAGCAAAAACAGACAACAAAAGACTTGTATAAATTGAACTACAACAGAATTAAAAATTGTATGTATCACAATTGCAAAGATATAGAACCAACTTAAGTGCCCATCAATTGATGAATGGATAAAGAAAATGTGATGTATGTACACACATACACCATCGAATATTACTCAGCAATAAAAATGAATGAAATAATGTCTTTTGAAGCAATTTGAATGGAACTGGGGGTCATCATTCTAAGTGAAGTAACTCAGGAACAGAAAACCAAATACTGCATGTTCTCACGTATAAGTGGGAACTGAGCTATGGATGTACAGAGTGATATAATGGACATTGGAGACTCAGAAGGGGGTAGGGATAATGAAGATACAGAGTAAAAAATTACCTATTGAGTACAACATACACTCTTCAGGTGATGGGTCACTAAAAGCCCAGACTTTATAGCTATACAATTCATCCAAGTAACCAAAAAACACTTGTAACCCTAAATCTACTACAGTTTTTAAAAATTTTGTACATCAGAAGACACCATCAAGAAAGTGGAAACACAGCCCAGAGAATGGGAGAAAATATTTGAAAATCGTGTGACTGATAAGAGACTAGCATTTAGAATACATAAAGAATTCTTACAAGCCAATAATAAAGACAACCCTTAAAAATGGGCAAGGGATTTGAGTAGACATTTCTCCAAAAAAGACACACAGTGGTCAGTGAACATGTGAAAGGATACTCAACGTCATTAGTCATTAGAGAAAGGCATGCCAGAATTACAATGAGATACCACTTCACACCCATTAGGATGGATGTAATCAAAAAGACAATAGCAAGCTGACAAGAATTTGGAGAGATTGGGCCTTCATACATTGCTGGTGGAAAT
Source organism: Microcebus murinus (assembly GCF_040939455.1). Taxonomy (NCBI): domain Eukaryota; kingdom Metazoa; phylum Chordata; class Mammalia; order Primates; family Cheirogaleidae; genus Microcebus; species Microcebus murinus. Next base: position 33,858,986 of record NC_134124.1, read on the forward strand.
GTAAAATGGCACAGATGCTTTTGAAAATAGTTTGGCAGTTTCTCAAAATGTTAAAAGTAGAGGTATCACATAACCCAGCAATTCCAACCCTAGATACCTAAGAGAAATGACAACATGTATCCACATAAAAACTTGTACACATGTATTCCTAGCAGCATTATTTATAATAGCCAAAGGTGGTAACAATCCAAACATTAATCAACTGAATGGACAAATCAAATGTGATAAGTCCATAGTAACCAAAACAGCATACCGTGTTTCCTCAAAAATAAGACAGGATCTTATATTTATTTTTTCTCAAGAAGACACCCTAGGGCTTATTTTCAGGGGATGTGTTATTTTTTTTAAGTATGGTACAACAGTCTACATTTATTCAAATATAGTTAAGTCTTCGTCTTCTGGAACATCATTGTAAGTCTCCAAACCCCGAATTCCATCTTGAATTTCTTGTGACTCTATCATTTAGAACCATTGACCCCAATCTCTCATGTCGAGCATTAGAGCTCTCATGGGGCGGATGAAAGGGCTGCTCGTCTTCTTTCCCATTCTGCGACGAAATGCATGGGTTGTGCAGATACCCTGCGTAGCCACGCCCATCACTAGGTATTATTTTCGGGGTAGGGCTTATATTGCGCAAATGCTTAGAAATCCTCCTAGGGCTTATTTTATGGGTAGGTCTTATTTTCGGGGAAACATGGTAGTATTGATGTAAAAACACACATGTACTAATGTAACAGAATAGAGAACCCAGAAATAAATACATACATTTATGGCCAATCAATTTTTGACAAAGGTGTCAGGAACATACTATGGGAAAAGGACAGCCTCTTCAATAAATTGTGCTGAGAAAGCAGGATCTGAGTATGCAGAAAAATGAGATTAGACTCCTTTCTGTCACCACATGCAAAAATCAACTCAAAATGGATTAAAGACTTAAATATAAAGCCAGAAACTATAAACTACTGTAAGAAAACTTGACATATGCTTTAGGTCTGGTCTAGGAAAAGATTTTATAGCTAAGACCTCAAAAGCACAGGCAACAAAAATAAACTAAAAAGCTTCAGCACAGCAAAGGAAACAATCAGAGTGAATAGACATTGTAAACTATTCATCTGCCATGGGATTAATATCCAGAATATACAAGGAACTCAACAGTTTAAAACAGTCCATTAAAAAGTAGGCAAAGGACATGAATAGACATTTCTTAAAAGATGACGTACAAATGGCCAAGTATATGAAAAAATGTTTATCATCATCTGTCATGAGGAAAATGCAGATCAAAACTACAATGAGATAGCATCTTACCACAGTTAGAACAGTTCTTATTAAAAAGACAAAAAATAGCAGATGCTGGTGAGGACGCGGATAAAAGGGAACTCTTCTACACTGTTGGTGGGAGTGTAAATTAGTACAGCCACTATGCAGAACAATGTGGAGATTTCTAAAAAAATTAAAAATAGAACTACTGTATGACCCAACAATCCCACGACAGGGTATTATCAAAGATACCTGCACCCCTATGTTTAGTCAAGCACTATTCACAATAGCCAAGATATAGAATCAACCTAAATACCCATCATCAGATACATAGATAAAGAAAATGTGGCACATATACTCACTGGAATATTATTCAGCTATAAAAAAGAATGAAATCATGTTCTTTGTAGCAACATGGAAGAAACTGGAGGTTATTATGTTAAATGAAATAAGCAGGCACAGAAAGGCAAATATATCTTCTTACTCATATGTGGGAGCTAAAACAAAGATAGTAAAATTGATTTCATGGAGGTATACAATAGAATGATAGTTATCGGGTCTGGGAAGGGTATTTGGGTGGGAGGAGGGGAATGAAGAGAGGTTTGTTAATGGGCACAAATAAACAGAAGGAATAAGTTCTAATGTTTGACATTATAGTAGGGTGACTATAGTTTACAAAAATGTACATTTGAAAATAGAAGAGAGAATTTGAAATGTTCCCAACACATAGAAATGATAAATACTAGAGATGTTAGATGCCTTAAATACCCTTGATCATTACACATTCTGTGTATGTAACAAAATATTACATGTACCCTGTAAATATATACAGATACATATCAATAAAAATATTAAAATGTGATATATTCAAACAGTGGAATGTTCAGCTATGAGGAAGCGTAACTACTGATATATGCTATGACATGGGTGATTCTTAAAAACATAATGCTAAGTGAACGAAAACAGTCACAAAGACCACATATTGTATGATTACATTCATGAGAAATTACCAGAATGGAAAAAATCTAATGAGATATAAAATAGCCTAGTAGTTGGTTAGGGCTGGAGGGCTGGAGTGGAATGCAGAAGGACTGCTCATGTGGTGGGATTTATTTTGGGAAGCATGAAAATGTTATAAAATTAAACTGTAGTGATGGTTACACAACCCTGTGAATTTACTAAAAAACATTTAATTATATATTAATACTTTTAGTGGGTTAGTTGTATGTGAATTATATTTCAGTGAAGCTATTAAAAAGTGATAGCTTCATAGATTGGAGATTCCCAGTAGACCAAAAGGATTGTTGGATTCATCTTTGTAGATATTGAATCAATAAGGATTATGATATAAATATTGTTTGAAAGAGTGACAGGGAGCCAGAAACCAATACCTTCAAAAAATAAGGGAAATAATCTGAGGGAGTGTAGATAATTGCAACAAGGAGGGATATTTGGTAGTATATAGTTTGATGACATAAGGTGTGAAGGTGAGTGCTTTTATGATGAAGAGAGGGAGAATGTTCTGAATGTGGACATGAGGAACACAACACTTCCGTGGTCAAGGCCCAGGATATAAGTGATGTGGAAGAGAAAGCAGCTAGCACTTGTCAGGGCCTACAGAGGAAGCTGGGTCATCAGGGAAGAGCTTATGTTATTATAGACTTTTATTGATTATAAAACACTTTGAAGTACATAGAGTAACTTTCTGAATACCTTCAGTTTCCTACATGGACTTTACCTTTTTCACTAATTATACATATCATGAAACTTGAGTCTGTTTTATGATGATTACTTGATCAAATTAGTATTATGTTCTCCTATTTAATGTGTTTCACATTGCTAATGTATAAAGCTGTATCATTGGTCAATTTGGATTTATTCATTTTTGTTTTTTGATAGCATAAGGGATGTGGTTATATGACACACTATATTTCTAATTTACAGAAAGTCTGTCACCTTAATAGTCTGATGTCTCTTCAGAAATTATGAGGGAGTTGTTCATTAGTTGTAATATAATAATGACTGCTATTATCCACAGGAAAATAGGAAGAATGTATTCTTTTTCTACATTTTTTTTAACGTTAAGTCTTCTAACAAGCACAGATAGCCTCTTTCTTGACTGTTAAATTCCACACCTTTTCTGAACCCCTAAGTTCACTTGAAAAGGTTGTACAATCAGAAATGTAATTGATTTAAGTACTACGAAATAGCCTGCTCATCTGTGAAAAATTAGTCTCTAGGGATAGCACAAAATTTCTTTTTAGGAAGTTAATTTTATGTTGTTAATTATTCATACTGGAGGATCTTATGTGATGAATCCAGAGGTGTAAAATAATATGCATTAAACAAAAATCATTCAATAAATACTTCCATTTCCCAAATTAGTCAATTTTGGCAGTATACTTCAAAGTAAGATTTGTGAAAACTATAAATGTTGCCATTTGTGCCACTCCTGTGAAAATATTTCATCTTTTGCTATTATTGGCCATGAAGCTAACTCGACTGTCAAACAACATGAATTGCACAGTGAAATCTTGGATTTTTTAAAATCATGCACAAAAATACAAAGGGAATAAATTTATTACCATCTATTATGTTTTAAGCAGGAGCAATATTTAAAATGATCAGACTTGTACTGTCATGACATTGAACATTCAGAAAAGATGCTGGTCATTGGATCATTCATAATAGTACTTTCCTACTAAATAACAGTCCTGGTCCTCAATATTACATTTATTGTTTTGTTATCAAATTTAATTTCAATCATAAGTCTTCATGGTAGATATTATTTTTTCCATTTTGCAAATGAAAAAGTCCTAAGACTTAAAGATGTAAGTAACTTATGTAAGATCACATAGAAAATTGGTAGAGGTAGGATTCAAATGTAGTTGTATCTGACTCTAAAATCTGTGCCGTTCTAACTGTTATACTGCCTTGATAAACTTAATGCCCAAATCTCTACTTTATGTCAAGAACTGAGTTCATAGTAGTTTATCACTTGTTTGAAAGAATAGATAATTTTGCTAAATTTGGACATTTTTGAAAAATAAGCTTGTTTCTATTAATATTTCCTAACCTTTTTCTTTCTTGTTATATATTAGGACGTCTTGCATGGCTAGTATACTTAGTTGGGACAGTTGTAGGAGGAAGATTAACATATACCAGTACAGATGAACATGATGCTATGGATGGAGAATTATCCTGTCGGTAAGTAACAACCATGTAATTTAAAGAAATTTAAATAGTTAAGAAATGTAGTTATTGAGCTGGTATGAGCTAAAGCATTGTATATATGACCTTTTGAGGAAGGTATTATTTCTGTTTTATTGATGGGAAAACCAAGGCTAAGTGATTTGTAGGAGTAAAATCTCTAATAAGTTGTAGACTCAAACCTTTTTTAGACTTTGTGCAAATAACATGATGAAGATTTAGGTCGCTTTTTATTGTTTAGGATCTGATAGAGCATACAAAATTGGTGTGTGTTGGAATGGTGGCAAAATTTGGGATGACATATATCTAGTCAAAAAGCATTGGGTAGCCAGTATCCAACACTGGCTTATGAATCTTGACTAGATTTTTCCCCTAATGGACACAGCCTTAAGAAGAAGCAGTTGAATTAATCTCCTCATGTTTCTATTCTGAACTGAGGAAAATTTCTATATATGAATAATACAAGTAAGCAAGTGAGTTGATTTTCTTTATATTTTATTTTTAATAACATCTTTCCTTATAATACGTGCAATATGTGTTTTTGGTGAAAACTTAGAAATATAAATGAAAAGAATAATCATATATTATTCTAGAGATAACTACTATCATTTTGATGAAGGCCTTTTGGGTCTTTTAATGTGTGTGGGTATATGTACACTACATGTGTGTTTTTCAACTTTTTTAAAACAGAAATTGTCATAATGTTGCTTTGTAAACTAAAATTAGCAATAATACCTAACTCACTGGGGACTATAAGGAATATATTTTTTAAGTGCTTAATACTGCCTGGAAAATAGTAAGCTATGTATTAATATTACACAGAGAGACACATATACATACACACAACTTTTTAAAATCAAATGTAATATCGTGAATATTTTACCTAGACATTAAATATTCTAAGCTGTATCATAATTTAAATAGACCATTGGTTTTGGAATTTTAGGTTGTTTCTCAATTTTTCTTTGTTATTACTTTTAGATGAATATTCTTTTAGTTTTATCTGTATGTAGATTGAAATAATTTCATTAAAGTTAATTCCTAAAAGCTGAATATCTGGTCAAAGGGTATGTAGCATTTTAAACACTTTCAGTACACATTATCAAATGGTTTTCTGAAAAAGTTGTACCAATTTATTCTGCTAAACCAAAGGCTGTGGGAGTTACCATATTTCAGCAGTTGAACACTAGATAATAGGATTCATATTATTCCCACAGTTTATGGGTAACAAATGTTTGTTTTAATTTGTATTTCTTTGGTTTCTAGTGATGTCAAACATTTTCTTCCACTTCTTTTTTTTTATTTGTATTTATTCTTTTTGATTTTTATATCTATATTGATTTTCTTTTGTGATTATCTCTTCTAATTTATTCATAAAAGCTCAGTATGTATAAAAAACCTTAATATTTGGCTGAGTTCAGTGGCTTATGCTTTTTGAAGCTAAGGTGGGAGGATTGCTTGAGGCCAGGAGTTCAAGACCAGCCTAAAAATATAAAAATATTAGCCAAGTGTGGTGATACAGGCCTGCAGTACTAGCTACTTTGGAGGCTCAGGTGGGAGAATTGCTTGAGCACAGGATTACAGTGAGGTGTGGTCATGCCAGTGCACTCCAGCTTTCTGGGTGACAGCAAGACCTTGTCTCAAAAAAAAAAAAAATCTTAATATTTTACTATTCATTTTGAAAAGATTTTCTCCATATTTTTAATTTACTGTAGAAATTTGTTTTTTACTGGCTTTCAATATTTATATAGTTAGATCTATGAATTTTTTCCTTCATATTTTCTCCACTGCTTATACTTAGAAAGATTTTTTTCACTCCTAGATAATTAAAATACCCATGTATATGTTCTAGCTCGTTTATGGTTTTAGCTTTTTATATTTAATTTTTAATATATATGACATTTATTTTGTTTTATAGACTTTTTCTAAAATTTCCAAGTTAATTAATGCCAACCCTACCCTCTACTGATATGAAATACCACTTATATCCTAAATAAGATTATTAGTCTTTTTCCAGGCCTTTAATACTTTTCCATTGATCTAAGATGTCTATTACCCTATGAAAGTCTTTATAAAATCATTATAGCTAATTGTGATATTCTCTGTAGTTATTATTCTTAAATATATTCCTAAGGGTTTAATAAACTTGTTGTAATTTTGAATAGAAAATTTCCTTTTATTCCATACCCTTTTCGAGCATTAAGCTATCTCTTTAGTAAAATTTTAATCTGAGTGGACCATAAATATTTTCAGTTTTTCTATGATTGATAACTTTCTGTATTAAATCAAATTACTTAAAATATGAATAAATAGGTGTTTGGGGGCCTTCTTTAAATGCTTTAATTTTCACATAAGCAAAAAATGTGCCTCTGTACTATCTTTTAAGATAACATTACGTATTTAGTAAAGTGGAAATTAAGTATACTTTTTGCTGTAGTTAGCTTGATTTTTTTTAAGTTTTCATCATCAGATGGGGAATATACACTGCCACTATTTTGTGAGAAAATATATAATAGGAAATAAACAAAGCAGGTGTATATTTTCCAGTTAGAAAATTCATTTTTTTCTTTAAGCTGCAAACATATTTAACTTAAGATTTATTTTACGTTTTAGCCTGCATTCTCTAGAAAACAGAGCCTTAGGTAAAGTTTATGGGCTAATATTATATTGGAGGGTGGGGAGAAGGGTACATTTTCAGAGAAGAAAGAATAAGGGGAAAGGGAAAGAATAAGAGTAAATATAGTCAGTCCTCATTATTTCTGGATTCCATTTTTCTGAATTTTCTATTCAACAAAATTTGTTTCTGAGTCCAAAATCAATATGGTGCTTTTGTGGTCATTTGCAGACTTGTTCATAGGGCTGGTATAAAATCAGAGTTGTATATTGCAGTTTCCCAGTAGTGGTTAAACCAGGTGATCCTCTGCCTTCTTGTTGCAGCTGTCATACTGCAAATAAGTGTCCTTTTGTGTTCTATTTAGTGCCAGATTTACTGCACATTTTGTGCTTTTCATTTGTGCTTTCAGTGTTTAAAATAGCCCTACTGTAGTGCTAAAGTGTGCTATATAGTGTTCCTAAGCACAAGAAGGCTGTCATGTGCCTTACAGAGAAAATACATAGGTTAGACAAGCTTCATTTATGCATGAGTTGTAATACTGTTGGCTGTGAGTTCAATATTAATGAATCAGCAATATATGTTAAATAAGGAATCTTTAAACAGAAACACACACAAAACAAGGTTATGATTTGTTGACAAAAACGTTGTGACCAGAGGCTTGCAGGAACCTAACCCTGTATTTCCTCTAGGAGCAGTGATTCAATATCATTAATTCAATGTTCACAGCTACTTTATAGAACATAACTACCATGAATAATGAGAATCAACTATAAGGTGGTACATTACTGAGAAAACACAGCTGGCCGCTTACTTTTGCAGACATTTTCCCTAGAGGCCAGATGAAACCACTGAGGCTCAGAACAGCTCAGGATAAGCAGTAGTAAAGGGCAATCAGTTTGTTTGTTGGCTTCTTTCTGTGTCCGGTTTCTTACCAAGTGATGTCTACCCCTGGGTGTTTAGCTTTTCCACACTTACGAGTTATGTTCCTTGGCTTCCTTGAGGAGCTGCTGGGGAGCCAAAGTGTCTACTGGTTCAGTTTAGTTGGAGCTGTGGACTGGAGCTATAGCTTGCCTCTCCTCTCCCCTGGGAGATTTTATAACTGCAGGAACTGTGTGTATCTTTACTAGGGCAACAAAACAAGTGGCTAGGGCCAGGGGTGGAGTGAGAAGTCATGGTGGGGTTGGTGGGTGTGCAAGCAAATTCAAGGTGGAGCAAATTCAAGGACTTAGACACTTTGTCTGGAAACAACATAAATATGTGTATTAGAATATAGAGATTCTAAATTCAGAATGATGTCTTATGTTAAATTATAAAATATCACTTTCATGAAATGAATATTACTTTCATGAATTTCATGAAGAAATTCCAAGTAAATGGAACTATAATACAGTTGGCTTCTATATGTTATATGTTGGCTGTCCATCTCCTGGGAAAACACTACCAAACCAGAAGATTGAGAAGCTCCTGCCAAAAGTCTTTATAGTTAAAACATATTACTTTGATGTATTTAAATACATTACTTTAACGTAGCAGATAATATATTTGTACTCAGGCTCATAATTCTAATTAAATAAAAATGATTTTATAGTCATTTTAGTTTCATTCATAATGACTAAAATGTTAAATCTCTTGAGAGATTCCCCAGTTGTTTTGTCTTACTCATCATGTATTCTCTCAATCTAACAGTGCTAGTAGAGTGCCTGCTTCTTTCAGGCTTATTCTAGTCAGCTACGCCGCCCTCTGTCTCTCCTTATTTCTCTCACCTGCTTGTTTCCTGGTCATCCCTCATCTTTCATTGAAGACTCTGATTACTAGCTCAGAGTTTTGCTTTATTTCCCAAACTGTACTATCATATAGATGACATCAACTTCTTTCTGATCAGATAATGTTCCTCTCCCTTTCCCTGCTCATAAGCCACCAGTGCCTCCCTGTCACACTTGAGATCATTTCCAAGCCCCAAAGTATCCTATGCTACTTCTGACATCATTTTCTATCCTTTCCCATTGAACTCAACCACACTGGTTTCTTTGCTACTCTTTGAGTATTACCAGTATGTTTTCACTTTAGGGACTTTGCACTTCTCTTTCTTGTGCTAGGAATGTTTTGTCCCAGATGTTTGTATAGTACAGTTGACCCTTGTACAATGCAGGTGGGGGTTGGGACGCCAACCTCCCACACAGTTGAAAATTCACATACAACTTTTGATCCCCCCCAGATTTAACTATTAATAAGCTACTGTTGACCAGAAGCCTTAACAATAACAGTAACATATTTTGTATGTTTTATGTATTATATACTGTATTCTTACAATAAAGTAAGCTACAGAAAAGCAAATGTTATTAAGAAAATCATAAGGAAGAGAAAATATATTTATTATTCATTAAGTGGAAGTAGATCATTATAAAGGTCTTTATTCTCATCATCTTCACGTTGAGTAGGCTGAGGAGGAGGAGAAGGAAAAGGAGGGATTGGTCTGTCTGTCTCAGAGGTGACGGAGGTGGAAGAAAATCCACATATAAGTGGACCCACACAGTTCAAACCTATATTGTTCAAAGGCCAGCTGTACTCCCTCACTTCAGTTAGGTCTGTGCTCAGTTCTCTTTCGAAGAGGCCTCCTCTGACCTTGCTACCCAAAATAACATCCATATTCTACTTTATTTTTCTTCATAGTACTTATTATCTCTTGATGTTGTTTATTTATTTATTCCACTAGAATAAGGGAAAGAATATGCTTTGTCTGTTTTGTTTACTGCTGTATTTTGTCTCCTATGAGGGACAGAATCTTAATCCTGAAGGAATTTAGGGTTTTCTCTGATTTGTTGAGTGATAATAAAAGAAATTCCACACTGCTATAGATAGGTGCCATTGTCAGTTAATATATTGTTTTTAACCTCAGCTGGGCCCTCTGCATTGCTCAGTGATTCTATTTTATGTTAGTAATTCTTGTCTTCTGATTTCCAAACACTTACTGGACTGTTTCACTGGGATGTTCTGTCTAACATGCACCTCTAATTCATTGTCTAAAATTAAACTCATCTCTTCCATCCACTCCCAGCCCTGACTGTCTTTCTAAAGTGCAGATATGATTATATTAGTTCTTTGCTTAATCTCTGCAATGACTTTTCATTGTTTTGGGGATTAAAATCAGCATGGCTTATCAGGCTCCTCATGATCCTGCTTATCTCATTAGCCTCATCTCCTGCCACTGACTGCATTATGGCCGTATTGAACACTAAGCTTTTAAATGAGACTTTTTTTCCCCCTTCTCTAGATGTCTACCCATGCTTCCCTCTTTCTGTTGGACACTGTCTTTGTGCTGTTCCATCATAGAATATTAGTAATTCTTGCTAATTTCCTTATAGGATTTATTATAGTACTTGTCATTCTTTATTGTAATTACTTGTTTTATTGTCTTACCCTTAATAGCCTATAGATTTCTAGAAGACTAGGGAAATATATGTCTTGCTTACTGAACACTTAATACGCCTGTCATGTATTAGGTCCTCAAATATTGTTTACTGAATGAATACTTATTTAATTGGATATCCAGGGGAATCCAAAACAGTTATCTAAAATTCATTTATTTGTATTTGAAATGGCATGCTCATACATCAACCAAAAATGTTTGTTTGTTTATTTATTTATGTTTTGAGACAGAGTCTCGCTTTGTTGCCCAGGCTAGAGTGAGTGGCGTGGCATCAGCCTAGCTCACAGCAACCTCAAACTCCCGGGCTCAAGCAATCCTGCTGCCTCAGCCTCCCAAGTAGCTGGGACTACAGGCATGTGCCACCATGTCTGGCTAATTTTTTTTTCTATATCTATTAGTTGGCCAATTAATTTCTTTCTCTTTATAGTAGAGACAGGGTCTCGCTCTTGCTCTGGCTGGTTTCAAACTCCTGACCTTGAGCAGTCTGCCTGCCTTGGCCTCCCAGAGTGCTAGAATTACGGGCGTGAGCCACTGCACCCAGCCAATTTATTTATTTTTGAGACTATTTATTTATCTATTTTTGAGACAGGGTCTCATTTTGTTGCCCAGGCTGGAGTGCAGTGGCATGATAATAGCTCACTGTAACCTTGAATTCGTGGGCTCAAGTGATCCTCCAGCCTCAATTTCCCAAGTAGGTGGAATGATAGGTGCATGCCATCACACCTGGCTAATTTTTTTATTTGTAGAGACAAGGTCTCACTGCATTGCCCAGGATGGTCTTTAACTCCTGACCTCAAGTAATCCTCCTGCCTCAGCCTCTCAAAATGCCAGGATTATAGGCATAAGCCACCATGCCTGACCCGTGATTTATCTTTTAATAATTTACATTTTTATTCCTTCTAAACTTTTTACCAGAAATTATTTAAGATAAAGGAAAAATAGAGATAGGAGAATAAATTGAAACTGGAAGTGAATATCATATACAAGAAGAACATCTCTAATCCAAAAACCTGGAAGATAAAATGCTCTAAAATTTGACACTTTTTGAGCACTGACATGATATTCAAAGGTCACGCTCAAAGGAAATGCTCATTGAAGCATTTTGGATTTGGAATGGTCAACCAGTAAGTATAATGCCACATTCCAGAATATCCAACATCTGAGTCACTTCTTGTCCCAAGCATTTTGGATAAGGGATACTTGACCTGTATGTATACAATATAAGCATTGGTCTTGTGCATTTGTTAGAGTTGGCCACAAATCTTTGAAGGGCACTGTGGCAGAGACTACCAGTTGTCCCCCGTGTCTCTTCTACCCTTCTTCTGTAGTAATAAAATGTGTGATTGTTTTGTTGGGAATATGGCCACTCTGAATAAGACTAGGTTTACTACAGTGTCTTGCTGCTAAGTGTGGTCATGTGATTATGTTCTGAGCAATTGAATGTAAATGAACGTGGTATATGTAACATATATTGATTTAATGGGTGGAGCGGAAGAAGCCATCTTAGACCACAGAGTGATTGTGGAGGCAAGTGTAACAACAAGATACTATAGAAGGATCCTGAGGCACTGATAATCATGGAGCACCAACTAGCCCTGAAGCACTGCCTTCGATTTTTCCTTGAGAGAGAAATAAATATCTATATTATTTTAAGCCATTATTATTTTGGATTTCGGGCATTTGCAGCTGAACCTATACAACTACCAACACTTCTTTGACAAATGGATCATGTACCCAGCTGGGAACTCTTTTCCACTTTCCTCTTAGGAGAGTGGAACATCATTGCCTCTTAGGCAAATGCTCTAAAATTTGAAACCTTTTGAGCGCTGACATGATACTCAGAAGTCATGCTCAGAGGAAATGCTTAATATGAGTTGTAAAGGCACCTCCAGCAAGCTGTCTTTTTGTTTCACATCTTCTTTGGATTTGGGTGTGTATGCTATAAAAAGGAAATAAAAGCAAATAAGTGAAAGTTCATAGAATGAACAAAGAACTTGAATAAAAGAAGGAAGGTCCTACTTAATAAAGGACTTAAAAGCAATATATACCTTATTTAAGTCAGTTGACAAATCACCTGGATTCAGAGATGAAGTTTGATGTGTGTATCTATTTATTTAACTTAGTTACTCCAACAATCTGCTAACAGTACACAGGCTTTAAAAGTTAGCTTTGTCCCTTCTTTCAAAACTGGAGGATAAACACATTATCTTAGGCAAAAAACCCAAAACTAGATTATAGAAATCTAATTCTTAAATCTAATTCTTTGGCAAGTTCTCCGTAAATCTTAGTGGTATTGAGGATATTTGGTAAGTGAAGTATACTTACAAAAGTGAAGTGTATTTACAAAATAAATAGCTTAATTTATAAATATAGCATATAATCAATATAAAAATGCTTGTCAAAATATTTTATATTTTTTATTTAATTCAGGATATTATGGGGGTACAAACATTTTGGTTATATGAAATGCATTTGCCTCACCCAAGCCAGGGCTACAAGTGTGTTTCATTTCCATTAGCCGTGGGTTTACCCCCCTGCCTCCTGACCTACCCTGATCAGGCCCCCTACCTGACTGGCACCCAATCAGTATTATTACCACATGAACAACTTAGTGTTGATCAGTTAGTACCAATTTGATGGCAAGTACATGTGGTGCATGTTTTTCCATCCTTGTGATGCCTCACTTCAAAGGATGGGCTCAATCTCTGTCCAGGATAACACAGAGGTGTTAGATCACCATTGTTTTTATAGTTGAGTAGTATTCCATGGTATACATATACCACATTTTATTTGTCCACTCATGTATTGATGGACATTTGGATTGTTTCCACATCTTTGCAATTGTGAATTGTGCTGCTATAAACATTCAAGTGCAGATGTCTTTATTATAGAATGTCTTTTTATCCTTTGGATAGATGCCTCGTAGTGGAATTCCTGGATCAAATGGTATTTCTATTTTTAGCTCTTTGAGGTATCTCCAAATTACTTTCCACAGGGGTTGTACTAATTTGTAGTCTCACCAGCAGTGTAAGAGTGTTCCAGTCTCTCTCCATCCATGCCACCATTTGTTATTTTGGGACTTTTTGATAAAGGCCATTCTCACTTTAGTTAGGTGATATCTCCTTGTGGTTTTGATTTGCATGAGCACTTTTTCATGTATTTGCTGGCCATTAGTCTGTCTTCTTTTGAAAAGCTTCTGTTCATGTCCTTTGCTCATTTATTGATGGGGCGGCTTGATTTTTTCTTGTTAATTTTCTTAAGTTCTATCTAGATTCTTGATTAGCCCTTTATCGAATGTGTAGAAAGCAAATACTACCTCCCATTCTGTAGGTTATCTATTCGCTCTAATGATAGTTTCCTTGGCTGTGCAGAAGCTTTTTAATTTGATCACGTCCCATTTGTTTATTGTTGTTGCTGCTGTGATTGCTTTGGGGGTCTTCTTTATAAATTCTTCACCTAGGCCAGTGTCTAAAAGGGTCTTCCCTACGTTTTCTTCCATAATTCTTAACATTTAGTGCCTTAGGTTTAAGTCTATTATCCATCATGAGTTGATTTTTGTGAAAGGTGAGAGGTGGGGAATTCAGTTTCAATCTTCTGCATGTGGATATCCAGTTTTCCCAGCACCACTTACTGAATTCTTTTCCCCAGTATATACTTTTGTCTGCTTTGTTGAAGATTAGATGACAATATGAGGATGATTTTATATCTGGGGATCTCCATCCTATTCCAAAGGTCTGTATCTCTGTTCTTGTGCCAGTACCACGCTGTTTTGATTACTATAGCCTTGGATTGAAGTTTGAAGTCAGGCGGACTGATGCCTCCCAATTTGTTCTTTTTGCTTAAGATTGCTTTGGCTATACGAGGTCTTCTCTGGTTCCAGACAAAGCGTAGAAGATTTTTTCTAAATCTGTAAAGAATGATGGTGAAATTTTGATAGGGATTGCATTAGTTCCATAGATCACTTTAGGTAAAATGGACATTTTAACAATATTGATTCTACCAATCCATGAGCATGCTAGGAATTTTCATCTTTGTACATCTTCTACAATTTTTTTTCTAGTGTTTTGTAATTCTCCCTATAAATATCTCTCACCTCCTTTGTTAAATATATTCCTAAATATTTAATTTTCTTTGATACTATTGAGAAATGTGCTGCATCTTTGATTTGATTTTCAGCTTGATTGTTAGTGGCGTATATGAATGCCATTGATACGTGTGCATTAATTTTGTATCCTTAGACTTTACTGAATTCATTTATCAATTCCAGGTTCCTGTCTCTTGGTTGCATCCTTTAGATTTTGTGGATATAATAGCATATCATCAGCAAAGAGTAAAAGTTTGACCTCTTCTGCCCCCATTCAGACATCCTTAATTCCCTTCTCTTGTCTGATTGCTCTGGCAAGGACTTCTAGCACTATATTGAATAGAAGTGGAGATAGTGGGCAACCTTGTTTCGTTTCAGTTCTAAACAGGAATGCTTTCTATTTTTCCCCATTCAATATGATATTGGCTATGGGTCTATCATACAAGGCCTCAGTAATTTTAAGGAATGTCCAATCTATGCCTAATTTGTTAAGGTTTTTTTGTCATAAAAGTGTGCTGAATTTTATCATATGATTTTTCTGCATCTATTGAGAGAATCATATGGTGTTTGTTCTTGCTTTCATTTATGTGGTGAATTACATTGATAGATTTGCATATGTTGAACCAACCTTGCATCTCTGGGATAAAGCCCATCTGGTCATGATGAATTATTTTTTTGATGTGCTGTTGGATTCGGTTTGCTAAGATTTTGTTGAGGATTTTTGCATCTCTATTCATGCGGGATATTGGTGTGTAGTTTTCTGTTTTGTTGAGTTCTTTCCTGGCATTGGGATCAAGGTGATAATTGGCTTTGTAGAATGATTTGGGGAGGACACCATCCTTCTCAACGTTTTGGAATAATTTCTGCAGTATTCGTATGAGTTCCTTTTTGTATATTTGGTAAAATTTCCATATGAACCTATCTGGTCTGGGACTTTTTTTTTTTTTTTGGAAGATTTTTTTGATTGCTTCTCCAATTTGTGCACTTGATATTGGTCTGTTCAGGAATTTTGTTTCCTCCTGATTGAGCTTAGGGAGGTTGTGTGTTTTTAAGAATTTGCCTATTTCCTCCACATTTTGTAGTTTTGGGGCATAGAGATTTTTATAGTATTCAAAGATAATGTTTTGTATTTCCATGATGTCTGTAGTGACCTTTCCTTTTTCATTTCTGATTGAGTTTATTAAAGTCCTTTCCTTTCTAGTTCTTGTCAATCTAGCAAGAGGGCTATTGATTTTGTTTATTTTTTCTAAAAACCAGCTTTGGTTTTTATCTTCTGTATAGTTCTTTTATTCTCAATTTCATTTAGTTCTGATGCGATCTTAGTTATTTCCTTTCTTGTGCTAGGTTTAGAATTAATTTGCTCTTTTCCAGTTTCTTGAGATGGTTTATTAGTTTGTTGATTTGTAAGCTTTCTGTCTTTTGGATGTGAGCATTTAATACTATAAGTTTTCCTCACAGGAATGCTTTTTCTGTACCCCACAGATTTTGATAACTTGTGTCCCTGTTATCATTTAATTCAAATAATTTTTTTATCTCCATCTGGATCTCTTCCTTGACCCAGTAGTCATTCAGCAATAGGTTGTTTAATTTCCATGACTTTGTGAAGTGGTGAGTGTTTCTGTTGGAATTGATCTCCAGTTTTATACCACTATGGTCTGAGAAGATACGTGGTACAATTTCTGTTTTCTTAAATGTGTTGAGGTCTAATTTGTGGCCTAGGATGTGGTCAATTTTGGAGAAAGTTCCATGAGCTGATGAGAAGAATGTATATTTGGCTTTATTTAGGTGAAATGTTCTGTAGGCGTCTGTTAGACTCATTTGTTCTAGAGCTCTGTTTAAGTCCATTATTTCTTTGCTCATTTTATGTTTGGAAGATCTATCCAATTCAGACAGTGGGGTGTTGAAATGCCCCGCTACTACGGCATTACTGTTTATAATGCTATTTAGATCAAACAAGGTTTGCTTTCTATATCTGGGTGTTCTTGTATTGAGTACATAGATACTAAAAATTGTTAAGTCTTCTTGGTGGATTTTTCTTTTCACCATTATATAGTGACCATCTTTGTCTTTCTTTACTTTTGCTATTTTAAAATTTATGCTGTCTGAAATCAGAATCGCTACCCACGCTTTCTTTTAGTTTCCATTTGCCTGGAAGTTTGTTTTCCAGTCCTTGACCCTGAGGCTGAAAGTGTCTTTGTGGGTTAGATGCGTTTCCTGGAAACAGCAGATACTTGGTTTATAATTTTTTATCCACTCAGCTAGTCTTTGTCTCTTCAAAGGACAATTCAAGCCATTCACATATTTTGAGAGGATTGATATTTGGGGTAGATTTCTGTTCTTATTGTTGGGTAAATTATTATTGTTTTGTTTTACCTTTTGAACCATTGTGAAATCTGGGTTCTGGACTTTAACTCTTGAGTGATCTTAATTTGGTGGGTGTCTTTTCATTTGGTGGGTGTCTCTTGCTATTCAGTATATAATGCAGGTCTGAGTACTTCCTGCAGAGCAGATCTGGTCTTTGCAAATTCCATTACTGATGGCTTGTCTGGGACTGTGTTGATTTCTCCTTCGTAGATGAAGCTAATTTTGCCATGCAAAGAATTCTAGGTTGGCCATTATTCTATTCAGGATTGAGGATAAGTACCCAGTCCCTTCTGGTTTGTAGGGTTTCATTTGAGAAGTCTGCAGTTAGTCTGATAGGTTTTTGTTTGTAGGTTATCTGTTATTATCGTCCTACTGCTCAAAACATTGCCTCTTTCATGTTTACTTTGGCCAGTCTGATAATTATGTGATATAGTGATTGGCTCTTCACGTTGAGTCTCACAGGAGTTCTGTGTGCTTCTTGTATCTGGATACCTAGGTTTCTGGCCAGGCCAGGCATATTTTCTTCCAGTATTCCAAAAAATAGATTTTCCAGCCCTTGTGTATTTTCTTCTTCTCTCCCTGGAATGCCTATAATTATTATATTTGGTTTCTTTACATAATCCCACTTTTTATTTTTATTTTTGAGACATAGTTTCACTCTGTTGCCTGGGCTAGAATGCCTAGCTGACAGCAATCTCAAACTCCTGGGCTTAAACGATTCTCCTGCCTCAGCCTCCCGAGTAGCTGGGATTATAGGCATGCACCACCATGCCCAGCTAATTTTTAATATTTTCACTTGTTTTGCTAATTTCTTTTTATTTATAGTAGAGACAGGGTTTCACTCTTGTTCAGGCTGGTCTCGAACTCCTGACCTTGAGCGATCCTCCCATATTGGCCTCCCAGAGTGCTAGGATTACAAGTGTGAGCCACCGCACCCAGCCAATCCCACACTTTTTGTATGGTCTGTTCTTGCTCTTGGCCTCTGTGTTCTTGTTCTTCATCTGATTTGTTTAGCACATAGGCATTATCTTCAAGCTCTAAGATTCTTTCCTCTGTGTGATCCATTCTATTTTTAAGCCTTTCCACTGTGCTTTGAAGTTCTTTTAATGCCTCTTCCATTTCCAGGATTTCTGTTTGGTTTATTTTGTAATATTTCACTTTCTTTAGATAATTTTTCATTCATTTCCTGTATTGTTCTCATGGCTTCTTTGTGTTGGGTTTCTGTTTTCTCTTCAATTCCATTGAATTTCCTTAAGATCCATATTTGGAATTCTTTTTCCATCAATTTAATAATTTCATTTACATTAGTAACCCATTTTGAGGGTCTTATGATTTCTTTGGGGGGTGACTTTTCTCTCCATTGTTTCATATTCACTGGATTCTTTCTCTTGTTCTTTCTTATTGGGGTTATTGATTAAGGTCTGGAAGTATTAGGACTGGTTTGTGGCCTTAACTTCAAACCCCCAAGGGACGTTCCTTGACAGTGGTGGGAGGAGGTGCAAGGTCTTGTATTAGAAGTATTTTGGCAAGTTGGGTTACCTCTGACCTGTTGCCTTCACCTCTTGCCAGTGGAGATTAGTGAGCTTGGTCCCCCAGCTTAAGATCCCACATGGTGAATCGCACCTGTGTGTATAACTCCATTGGCCTCTAATAGCTTGATATGGAGGGCATTGTGTTAAGCTATGGGGTTACCCTTTCTGTCATTGATTGTAGATTGCGTGGAGGAGCCAGTTATTGAGGTCATATGATGCCTCTGTGTTGGTCTCTGGTCCTCGAGTGAGGAATATTAATGCCGTGATCTTTAGGAAGGGTCTTGCCCCTCCTGAGGGTTACTTGGACTCTGTTCCTGCTTAAAGTGGTGGTAGGAGCAAGGCAGATCACAGCTGCTGCCTACCAGCCTGGATGTGAGTACTTCTTTGGTTGCTTGATCTGCCACTAGGGGGAGCCACTAATATGTTATGCAGGGTTCTTTATACCTTGCTTGGGAGGCTGCTCTTGATGGGAGAGGTTACTTGGTATACCTGCTGGGGTCTCTGACTGGGATTTTCCTTCCCTGACTACGAACCCCACTGTTGGCAGCCTTCTGGATGTTGAGAGCAGGCCCTAGAGTTATGATCTTATTAGATGACCTAAGCCAGTCCAGGGGGCGAATCACTGGGCTGTCAATTATTGATCTGCACCAAGGCCCCGCAGATTCACTTCAGTCACACAGGGAAAGTGGCTTTTCTTGCTTCTCCCTACTTCCTGGAGTCCACAACTCCTGGCATGAAAGCCCCTGTGCTAAGAGAGGAGTGATGCCCAAGACCATCCAGCACCCCAGTGCCTAGGAATCCCCAAGGGGTTAGCCAGTCACACAGGGAAAGTGGCTTTTCTTGCTTCTCCTTACCTCCAGAGGCAGAGCCCACCACTCCTGGTGTGAAAGCCCCTGCTCTAGGAGAGGGGTGATGCCCAAGACCACCCAGCACCCCAGTGCCTAGGAATCCCCAAGGGGTTGGCCTCCCTCCACTGGGGAACTAGCCTTATGAGGAAGCACTCAAAATTCACCCATTGATACAGGCCTTGCTAGCTGAATGAATCAATAGTTTGGGGAAGGATGGACCCTGTTGCACATGGCATGAGAGTCCCCAAGCTAGGGGAGGGGTGCTGCTCAAAACCATAGCATGCCACAGCATCCAGGTTGTGGACCCCAAAAATGGCAGCTGCCCACCTGCAGAGCACTAGCGCTGGGGGCGACTGTTCAGGAGTTGGCGGATGCCGGATGGGGAGCTGAGTCAACAGGACGCCTGCTGTCTCTTGTGTGTCACCCTCCTGCAATCTTGTGCATGTCAGGGAGGAGGTCTTGCTCTTCTGACCCGCCCTGAGCTGGCCTAATCATCAGTGATTTCCAGGGTAGACCCCCTTTTCGGTTTTCACTTCCTTTGTTCTGGACCCATTGACCACCAGAGGCAAGGCGTTTTTCCTAACTCCCTTGAGCGGTGGCTCAGACAAGTCCCTGCCCTGCCCAGTGCAGTCTCAGCACAGAGCACAGGGAGTTCAAGATGTTTCCCGCTATTGTCCGCTCTCCACAGAGCCTGCTGTCTGGTGCTTCAGGCACATCCCTGTCTGAGTGGGTGTGGAGGTCAGTGGGGGAGCAGGACATTCTCCTCTGGGTCAGATCCCACTGCACTTGGTAGCCAGGCAGGCACCGCCATTCCACGTTGTAGTCTCTATTGTTTATCTGGCACTCTCCAGACTTTGTGATTGTATCTCCCATGCACCTTTATTTTCCCCCTGTGTTGTGTGACCTAGGCTGTTTCTCTGCAGTTTCACAATGCTGTTCTTGGGGGGAGCGATCCACTCGTGTGTAGCCATCCAAGTTCTTCACCTCTTTCTCTGGGAGCAGAGAGCCAGGAGGTCACCTCTACTCTGCCATTTTTCACCCCCCCTCAAAATATTTTTTTCTTAACACTTTGATAATACTCACCAAGTATTTTATAAAGTTCATATGCTGTGACCTAGACATTTTGTTTCTAGAAGTCTCTGGGAATAGAGAGAGGACAAAAGTTATGTTTCATTTAGAGGTAAGAATTTTTATTCAAAATAAGATGATTAAATTTTGACATAGCATTAATTTTATGTAACTATTAAAAATAATGCTTTGGAAAGTTATTTAGTATTACCAGAAAAATTGGTCAAGATATGTTTAGTAAGATGCTAAATAATAAAAGGTCCAATAAGTAATCTGAATGCATAAATGTATACTAGTATATTTGATAACAGGTACTTCAGAATGGTGAGCAAAAGATAAACTATACAAGAAAGAAATGATGTTAAATCAACTAGTTAGCCATCTGGAAAAACTGCTCTTGGATCTTTGTTGCACACTATTAATATATATCAAGATAAATCCAAATGTATCATAGAGATAAATGTCAAAAGAAAAATAAAAGAAACATAAAAATACCTTAGATTCAGGTAAAACCTTGCTGTTACATGAAATCCATAAAAGAAAAAATTATTACATTTTTTTGTGTAAGAGAAACAACAAAAACTGCTGCATGGCATTAAAAAACTGTAATCAAAATCAGGAGACAAATGAAAACAATAAAACAAATTTAAGGTCGGTATAATTATAGTCAAAGGGGTCAGCTCTCTAATAATATATAAAGAATTTGTACAAATCAGTAATAAAAATACACCCCAGTAGCTAAAAATGGCAAAAGATATGAGCAAACAGGTCACAGAAAAGGATATACTCAGGGCTTAAAAACATGGAAAAATTTTAAGCTCACATATGTAGGGAAATACAAATTAAAACTATACTGAGGGGCCATTTTTCAGATTTCCAGAAAATCTGAGGTTTTTGTATCATCCTGAATTATCTGTGTGTATATAGGCACTCTCATGGATTGCTGGTAGAAGTATAAGTTGTTTCAATTTTTATGGAAGACAATTTGTTAATAGTTATCAAAACTATAACAGTTTAAACTGTTTGATCTAGTAGTTTGACTTTTAGGACTATATATTATAAATATGTAAATGTGAAATGACGTGTACAAGATTGCTAATTGCAACATTTTTATAATAGCAAAAATTATAAACAACTTTAGTGTCTATCAGTAGGGGAATGTTTGAAAATATGGTACATTCATTTAGTAGAATGTTGAGCAGCTGCACAACAGAATGAGAAATCTCTTTATATCTAACATAGGAAGATCTCTAAGATTTATTGCTAAATGGAAAAAGCTAGGCTTAGAACCATATATGTATGGGTATGCTCCATGTGTTCAGAAGGTTTGGGAGGAGACTATAGTCATATTTGCCTGTACATATATAAAAACTTCTCTGGAATGACACATAAACTGTTAACAATGAATGTGTATATGTTCATGTGGGCATACATTGGAAGGAACTGGATGTGTCATATCTAGGAATAGCCTTTATGCAAATTAGAAACGGGTGATGCTTTCTCAATAACCTTAACTGCTATTAAAAAATCATTATAATGTACTGATTTTGTTCATGCAAAGCACTTGGCAGCCTCCACCAGAAAATTTTAATGAAAATAGGTAATGTTTATAGATTTCTTTTTTGAAATTCTGGAGTAAGCTTTTCATTATATTGAATTAAGCTTTTTCTCTAGGAAATTTAACTTAACCTTCAGTTCACTTGTGATTTTCTAATAATGATTTTTAGTAATAAGTAGAAAATTATGAATTTCTTATAATTAATAATAGTAGTTTAACTACTGTTAGAAGGTTTGGATTTTGTTAAGATCATGTTGTAGTTTATTTCAGGTAAAACTTTATTACTTATTAAGAGAGTGCCTAGCTCTCTTGGGAGGCCAAGGTGGGAGAATTGCTCAAGGTCAGAAGTTTGACACCAACCTGAGCAAGAGCAAGACCCTGTCTCTACTAAAAATAGAAAGAAATTAATTGGCCAACTAAAAATATATAGGAAAACTTAACCAGGCATGATGCCTCATGCTTGTAGTCCCAGCCACTCGGGAGGCTGAGACAGAGGTTTGCTTGAGCCCAGGAGTTTGAGGTTGCTGTGAGGTAGCCTGGGCAACAGAGTGAGACACTGTCTCAAAAAAAAGAAAAAAAAGAGTCGTCTATCAAACTTTTGATAGGTGTATCTCTTGACTTTTTAAAAATATTGAGCCATGTGATCTCAGAATATTTAATTATTTCTAAATAAGATTAAGTAAAAAGTATAAGATTAACTAAAATATAAGATTAAGTAAAAAAGTGAAATACAAAACTGCACATTCAGTACCATTCTTTTACTAAAAACTTATGTATACATATATATTTACTTATATATATGTATAATATTTTTATCTGTATGCCGTTCATTTATATATAAATTTTTAGTAAAATACTGTATGTGTATACATATATGGGTTTGTATTCCTGTGTATGTCTTAGGAAAAAAAGGCTAGAAGGAATTAGACCAAATTATAGTTATCTCTCATTGTTAGGATTTCAGATGCTTTAAAAATATTTTTTGAATATGCTTTTGTATTTTCTCACTTTTTACAGTGATTATATATTATATTGCATTTATGATAAATGTTTTAATGTTGTTTCTCTAAGATTTTTGTACTGAAGCTTCTTTCTTTCTTTCATGAAAAGAGTTTTTCAGCTCATATCTTTAATGGATTCCGGATTGCCTCAGTGTTCTAATGAGAAGATAGAGCTTGCAATTTTGTGGTTCTTGGATCAGTTTCGTAAAACATATGTTGGTGATCAACTTCAAAGAACCTCAAAGGTAGGTTACTAGAGATTTTTAAAAATGTTATTGGAGTAGAAGAAAGATGTATGCTTAAAAGCCTCAAGGTGAAATTATATTATTTGGGAAATTTCTACATAAGAAGTGTATTTTATCAATTGAAATCAATTGATGAATTGGTATTGAAATGTAGTGTGATTAATTTGCTTGTTCTATAGATTTGCTATTTTCTTTGAAGATTGATTGGCAGAGAGGTAGTAAATATTTTTTACATGGATAGTCACTAAATATTTATTTTAAACACTAATGGATTTTGCCTTATCGTATTGTATTTCAAGACTAAAAACATAAACTTTGCTCTTTTAGTAGCTTAGAACTTTTAATAGTTCTGGGATTTTTTTTTTTTTTTGACATTTATTTATGTGATTTCCAGTATAATTCACTCGTTCCTTGGCATTTTTACTTGTTAAATATTGAGAACTAGGAGAATGTGTCCTTAAGAGGCTGCAATTAAATAACCTTATTGTAGGGAATGCTCATAGTATAATAATTGATGTCTAGCATCAGCAAATCTGAATGACTTTATTTTGAGGTTTAATGAGGGATTATTGAGTGCATTTATGTGAACACTAAGCCAGATATTTAGTTATACTTGTGACACTAAGATTCATGAGATTTTTTTTCTTCTTTCTGTAATGATAACTTTCCAAAACATTCTCTATAAGAAGTCCTGAGGATATTCTTATTTCCTTTGAATTTATAATTTTAGTAATGTTGAAGGATTCCATATTTAAAAATTCTAAAACAAGCTTTTTATACTCAATTGAGTTTTTTTTATCTTAGGAAATTTAACTTAACATTCAGTTCACTTATGATTTTCTGGTAATAATAATCGTATAGTAGTGTGAAAAAATATCTGTTTGGTTTTAAGGTCATCTTTTAGTTTATTCCAGGTAGAATTTTCTTCACCTGTTAAGGAAATGATGCAGCTTGATGCTTCTCTTATGAAAGCATTGTGATATTTTATTGCAGTTTAGGATTAATATCAATAAAATCTTCATAGAATTTAGCTGCCAATGAGTAAGATTTATTTGGAACCAAAAGGAGTAGCTAGAAGTATTAATAAATGTTTTAGGTTGTCAGTAAGACATATGAGAATCAGACAAAAATTACGTGCTCTAAAATTTTTACAGGGGACCTCTTTTAAATGGCAGAAGTACTTCTTGAAGGTTGGATATAAATCTAATTATGACAAATTGTCTAATATACCTGGAAATTTTGTTATTTTGCTTTTGCGAAAGTGAGTACTACTAATCTAATATCCATTTGATTTTAGTCTTAGAACAGTATGATGAGGAGTAGAAAAACCTTCTAATTATTGTTTTTAAAGTACTTGGAAAGAAATATGTAAAGTGGACTAGTTGTTTTAGGACAATGGGATTTCAGAAGTTTTTTTAAAAATTTTTGTTTTTATATACACACACACACAGACACACACACACACATAAAACTTTTAATACAGGGTCATTGTGAAAAAGGCAAATTACAGAAGACTAGTTTTTAGTTTTTAAAAAAGCATGTATGTTACAAAAAAGTAAACACATCATTAGAATGGTATTGATTCATTTTATTGTAACTTTAATAGTTATGGTGCATGCATCTTACCCCATTACCAAAGGGAGGTAGTCCTAAAATGACTTTATTTCTAAGGCATTCCTATCACATAACCCCAAAGTGAAGCTAAAGCTTCCAGCTTTTCTATATCTCTGATTTGTCTGCTAGTCTGTCTTACTTGGAATCATTTCTGGGGGTCACTCTTCTAAGAACTCTTCAAACTTACTTTATTCCTTGTAGTAGACCTGTAAGGTTGGTATTGTTGTTCCCATTTTCCTAATGAAAGAACACATTCTCTATGATGCCTAGTAAGTATCATCTTTTTCTGGCAACCAACTAAGACAAATATTGGTGGAAAATATTTCTTGGTGAGTGTATTGTTTGATTCCAAATTGTGGCATAGTGGGGAGAATATTTGTTTGTGTGTGTGTGTGTTCATGCACATGTGCATGTGTATTTGAGAGAGAGTTTTGCTCTGATGCCCAGGATGGAGAACAGTGGCAGGACCGTCGTTCGCTACAGCCTCAAACTCCTGGGCTCAAGCGATCCTCCTGCCTAGTAAGGGGAGAGTATTAGATAGTAGTAAGTGAATAATATTTAACAATTAGTGTGTACATATTTTGTACCAGGAACTATGCGAAGCGCTTTTAAGCATTATCTCATTTAATTGTATCATTTAGAGTATGACTTGCAAGGTTCCTCCCAGTCTCTTTTCTGCATGTCACCAACTTCATGCTCCGGTATTCTGTACTTACACTGTATGCTGTATGTGTGCTAAACTTTTGTTAGCTTCTTTAATAGACTATGCTCTCTGTCAGTTCTAAGTGTTAGGAGAAAACATGTTGCTTCAGACACTATTTTTTAAAATCCTACTTTCACCTTTGTGCCTTATTCTACTAACTATTTATCCCTCACATCGAGACAACCTAATCCTTTAGGATTCCCTTCTTAACTCTCAAATTCTGGGAAAATTCTTTTTGTCTGTGTTCTGTAGTACCCGTTTGTCCCATATTTTAGCATTTATCACACTCCATTGTAATTATTTGTTGGTAAACATGTATAGAGTATAATTTGGTTAGCACAGTTTCTGCCTTGTTTATTGTTATCAACCCCAAGGGTCTGGCATATTGTTTTTATGCTTTCTACTTGTGAATGTATATATGTAGTAGAATTCTATAGGAATTAGGCCTAAATCTCATGTATAATACTTTCCAATGAAAAAAGGTTTATTCTTGAGTTGGAAAATGATGCTGACAAGTGAAATTATTCAGCAGTTCTAAATAAGGTATAATGCCAACTATCTTGAAATTGTTATAAAAGCCTGTCTATACAACAGAATATCATTTATGGAAATCAGTGCTCCAGGAACAAAAATGGAATCACTGAAGAGTTCTAAGTGATGTATGTGATAGAAGTAAGTACTATGAGAAAGAAGTGTTCATCAGTCGTAGCTGTGTGAATTTATTGAGTAATATTTGTGTTGAATACTTTGATCAGAACTTGAGAGGCATTATCTAATTTTGTTCTCACAGAAATGCTATAAGAATAATGATTTTATTAACATCCTCCCTTTTTATAGACATGAAAACTGAGGCTTGGAGTGGTTAATTAATGTGTTTAAGTGGATTTGAACCCAGGACAACTGACTCCAGAGCCTGTGCTATAACCACTTTGTATATTGCATTCTATTGAATCTTTCTACTAGAGTATTGAATGGGTCCTTCAAACTTAACAAATTCAAAAAAGAAACTCACTATCTTTTAAAACCTTTTTTCTTCCCTTTTTTAAGAAAGAATGACATTGAACCCAGGATTTCGCCTTTGCACTTATATCTTGTATCTGATCTGCCACCTAATCCTGCTGATTTTATTTTCTAAATATCTCTCAGGTCTACTATTCTCTCCTGTTTCTTTTTTAGCCTCATTGTCACTGTTTGTCATTTCTCACTAGATTTCAAAAGTATTATAATTGCCTTCTTTGTTTCCATTTTAATTCACTCCACTCCAGTCCATTTTCCTTACTGCCACCAGAGTAATCTTTTCTTTATTAGAAAACCAGAGAGAATAATGTAATGAATGCTCATATGCCCATAATCCAGCTTAGTCAAGTCTTAATGTTTTACTGTATTTGCTTCAGATCTATATATTTTTGTATTAAACAATAATGATCCTATTGATGCTTTGATTCTGTTCCTTTCACTTCTTTCCCAAGAGTAACTACTATCCTGAATTTAGTGTTATTCTCATCCATGATTTGGTTCTTTATCTACATTTCTGTATATTTATAAATAAAACATAGACGTGTTCACTTTATATAAGTATTATGCAGTTTGGATCTTCAAGAACTTGCCTTTTTTGTTCAGTATTGTCTTTGAGATTTATTCATGGTAACACGTATTTAATTACCAAATGGTATTATAATATATTAATATGCCATTATATACTCATTTTTTTCTGTTGATATATGTTAGATTGTTTCCAGTTTTTCAATTTTAACATGCAATGCTACAGTAAATATTTTTATATCTGTCTCCTCATGAATGCATAAGAGTTTTGTGGAGATAAATAGTAGACATGGAATTGCTGGGCTGTAGAATATGCATATCTTCAGCTTTACGAGATGTTATCAAGTTGCCTTTTTGGTGTTACAGTAGTTTATTTTCCCTTCATCAGCAGGGTGGGTGTCTGTTTCTTTTGCTCTATATTATCATAATACTTGTTTTTGTCAGACTTTAAGTTTTGCCAATCTTTAGGAAACACATTTCTTCCTGTGGCATTTTTCTGCTTAAAAGTTTTTATTGTTTCTCATTATTTACAAAATTAATTCCTCCTTATGATCGAACTTTGCCTACCCTTGCAACCTTTTTTTTTGACATGGGCAAATTTAAAAATTATAAAATCTATCCATTTATGCATTAAAACAGTAAGTGATGAAATAAGGATGAGATAAACTGTTAAAGACATGCTGTTGGGATCTTTGATTATCTGTATGGGAAAATTTGGATTATGACTTCAAATCATGCAAAAATTAATTCCAAATGGGTTAGAGGACTAAATGTGAAACGCACATTATCTTTATGATTTAGGGATAGGGAAGAATTTTCTAAGACATAGAAGCCCAAACTCTAAACAAAGAAGTTAATAAATTTTACCCATATTAAAAGTAAAGACTCCTGTGGATCACAAGACACAATAAACAAAGTAAAGACGAAAACCCATAGGATGGAAATACATTCACAATGCATGTAAGTTAAAAAGAACCAATATTCAGTTCAGAAACAATTACTGTTTCTCTATAAGAGAAAAACTATCTGGTAGAGAAATGGCAAAATATATGAATAAACAGTTCACAAAAGAAGAAATCACAATGGCCAATAAACGTATTAGTCCTCTGGGCTGTTGTAAAAAAAATATACCACAAATAACAAACATTTATTACTCACAATTCTGGGGGCTGGGAAGTTCAACATCAAGGCACTGGCAGATTCTATGTCTGGTGAGGGACCTTTTCCCGGTTCATAGATGATACCCTCTTTTTGTGTCCTCACATAGTGGCAAGGGCAAACAGTTCTCTCAGGCATCTTATAAGGGCACTAATCCCATTCATGAGGGCTCTGCCCTGGTGACCTAATCATCTCCCAGAGGCCCTACCTATTAATACCATCACACTGGGGATTAGGTTTCAACATACAATTTTGAGGGGAACACAAACATTCAGACCATAACATTCTCCCCGACCCTAAAAAATGCCTGTTCTTCTCACATGTGAAATACATACTCCATTCCTGTAGTCCCAAAGTCTTAATTTATTCTAGCATCAGTTCAAAAGTCTAAAGTCCAGAATCTCATTGAAATATTATCTAAATCAGATATGGTTGAAACTCATTGTGAAGCACATTACCCTTCCAATTATGAACATGTGAAATTAAACAAATTGTGTGCTTCTAAAATACAATGGTGAGACAGGCATGGGACAGACGTTCCCATTCCAAAAGAGTTAAACAGGAAAGAAGGAAGAAGTGACAGGTCCTGAGCAAGTCTAAAACTTAAAAGGGCAACATTAAATCTTAGGGTTCCAGAATAATCTTTTTTGAGCTAATGTCCTGTCTTCTAGACACACTGAGGTAGAGATTGGGCCCCCAAGGATCTTGGTGGTCCTGCTCCCATTGCTTTCCTAGGTTCAGGCCATCCCATAATTCTCACATGTTGGAATTGGGGTACCTGTAGTTCTCTTGGGCTGGAATCACACACTGGTGGCTCTCTCAGTCAAAGGTCCTGGGGGTGGCCCTGCTCCCATAATTCTGCAAGGCAATACCATAGAGGGGACTCTTTATGGTGGCCCTGTCCTCATAGCAGCCCTCTGCCTGAGTTGTACACCTGAGGGTCCAGGCAGCTCCATCTTTGGAAATGGAGATTACCACACCCCCATGGCCTGAGTACCCTTCAGGCTGTTAGAAATGACATCGCACAGATGCCACTAAGGTTTGCCACCTGTGCCTTCCAGAAGTGTGGCTGCTATGTCCTGGGCCTAACCTGGGTTCATTGGAGCCACCAGGGGTGGCCAAGGAGCACCAGACCAGAATGTGGGGATGGAGCACTGAGGCAGGGCCAGTCAGTGAGTTCTGAGGTCCTGTGGGTACCCACCACCTTTCCTTTCAAATCATTCCATCTTCCAGACCCTTGTATTTTGGAACTGTGATGGGAATGGCATCCCCAAGGATCTCTGATATGTCTTCAGGGTCATTATTTTCTTGTCTTAAAGAATAACATCTGGCCAGTTCATACTGATCTGCTTATCAGATGGTTACTTGGCCACACCCTGATGTTCTCTCCTAAGCACACTTTCTCATTTTTTATAATATGGACAGACTGAGGAATTTCCAAACCTTAAAGTCTTTTTCCTTTTGATTACAAATTTTGTCCTTAAATCATTTCTTTCTTCTCACATTTTATTATAAGCATTCAAAGGAAGCCAAGCTGCCACTTTGCTTAGAACTTTCTTCAGCCAGATAGCCTATATCATCGCTTACTAGTTCTACTTTCTACAAAACAGGAGGACACAAACACATCCAGGTTCTTTGGACAACCGGTTTCTTTGCCACTTTATAACAAGGATCACCTTTCCTTTAGCTTCCAGTAACTTGCTCTTCATTTCAATCTGAGACCTCATCAGAATGGCCTTTACTGTCTGTATTTCTTTCAACATTCTGTTCAGCATAGCTGAATAAAGGTATTATTTAAGAAGCTCTCCAGTTGCTGTTCCCTATTTCTATGCATTTACAATGAAAAATTTCTATGCATTTATAATGAAAAATCCAAAAATGAAATGAACAAAACATTCATTCCATTTATAATAGCACCAAAATAATTAAATAGGAATAAATTTAACAAAAGATTATAAAACTTATAATCTGAAAACTACAAAATATTGTTGGAACAAATTAAGGAGATCTAATTGGAAAAATATATCTCATGGTCATGGGTGAGAAGCTTAACATTGTTAAGATTGTAATACTCTCAAAATCAATCTACAAATGTAATGTAATCTTGTCTTAAAATCTTAGCTTTCTTTGCAGGAATTGGCAAGCTTATCCTAAAATTCATAAGAAATTAAAAGGACCCAGAATAGCCCAAACAATCTTGAAAAAGAATGAAATTGGAAGATGCTCACTTCCCAATTGCAAAAGTTACTACAAAGCAGTAGTAGTAATCAAGACAGTGTGATACTAGCATAATAAGAACAGACATATAGATGAATGAAACAGAATTGAGAATGCAGGCATAAATCCTCACATTTGCAGTCTGGATTTTTGATAAGGGTGTCAAGACAATTCATGGAGAAAGAATAGTCTGAACAAATGGCACTGGAACAACTGGATATCTACATGCAAAAGAATGAAGTTGGACTCCTGTCTCATACCATACATAAAATTAAGTAAAATTGAATCAGATCTAAGTGTACGAATTAATAACGTAAAACTCTTAGAACATAAGAGTAAGTATGACTTTGGATTGGGCAATGGTCTCTTAGATATGAGATCAAAAGCTCAAGCAACTAAATAAAACAATAGATGCATTGTACTTCATCAAAATGAAAAAATTTTGTACTTCAAAGGATACCATCAAGAAAATGAAAACACAACCCACAAAAATGGGAGAAGACATTTGCAAATCATATATTTGATAAGAGACTTACATCTAGAATATATAAAAAACTCTTAGACCTCAGTGATAAAATATCTTTTATTTTTAAAATGAGCAAAAGATCTAAATAGACAATTCTCTAAAGAAGCTATATGAATGACCAATAAGCACATGGAAAGATGTTCAGTATCATTAGTTTTCCAGGAAATTCATGTCAATACTACAATGAGATACAACTTCATGCTCACTAGAATGGATATTATCAAAAAGACAGTAACAAGTGTTGATGAGAATCTGGGGAAATAGGAATCCTTATAGCAGTAGCTAGAGGGAATGTAAAATGGCACAACCGATTTGAAAAACAGTTCAGCAGTTCTTCAAAGGGTCAAACATAGAGTTACCATATGATTCTACTCCAGTAATTCTACTCCTGCGGAATATAGCAACTTGAGAAGAGGAATGGGATTAAGGAAGAAGGCATACTTTATGTCTTTAATATTTGCTTAATCTGCATGGTAGGTGTGCATGGGTATTTCTTATATTTTATGCCTGTTTCATATTTGAAATATTTAACTTACAAAATAATTATTAGAACTCTAGCTAAATATAGCAAATTGGATATTCACATTTAAGTAGATTGATTATTGGATGACTAGGGCTGGTGTTTTGGAGATTGAGTAGTCATGAGTAAACCATATGGGTTTTCTTTTTGTTGTATTGAAGTATTCTAAAATTGATTGTGGTGATGGTTATACATATCTGAATATACTAAAAACCATTGAATTGTACACTTTAAGTGCATGAATTATCTTCCTTTCCTCTTGAAACTCTAATGACAGTAGAAGAATAAAAAGAAATATATTTGCAAAGAAAAAATAAGAGAGATGTTCGAAGATTAAAGGCTTGAAGCTAGCAACAAGATGTGTAAGTGGTATCAGTGTGAATGTACCTGAGAGGGCTGAACCCTAAATTCTTGCAGTGAAGAAAGCCAATAGTTAGCCAGGTGATTTGTAATAAGAACCCTGAAAAAGCTCAGAAGTTGGAGACACCAGATAAGTTTGAATGCTAGGGTACAGGGTGTGGCTTAAAATATGTTAACTGATTTAAAGTGTGTATTAGAATTGATTAGATTCCCAGAATCCCTACCTACCCCAGCACAGCTAGAGCTCCCCCTCTCACAAGTTCTTGCAGGAGACAGAAAGTTTTTTCTTTTTTTAGAAGTTTGAACAGCTGGGGATTAGAATGAGACAGTAGAGTGAAAAAATAGAGTTTGCAACTCATGGCTGTCATAAACTCTTAGCTAGGCTTAAAACCCCAAAGCAATAGATTGGTGAAATACTTTTGTGATCAATAAACTTATTTAAGAGAGAGACCTACAGATACAGATATATGGGGTCCTCCATTTAAAAATCAACCTAATTTCCTATGACCTTACTATGAAGTTTACTGGATGAGAAGCCCCATAGTGAACAAAGAGCTTCTATTCAGTCTTTAGTGACTCATTCTGATAAGATAGTTGACAACTGCCAGCCTTTTGAAGAAAGCTTCTTATATGAAAAGCAGAAGGAAAAACAAACAGATAATAGGAAATTGGAAGAAAATAAAATTAATATTGCAATTGTGAAACAAGAACAGTTTTATATTGAAAGGATGATTCAGAAAAGAAAGAGCTTTTTGGAATTAAAATGTGATAGTAGAAATTAAAACTTAGTTGGGAAGATAAAGTAGTAGATATCACGCAAAGCAGAAAGTTAAAAATGGATGATAGGAGAGTAAAATAAGAAAATTAGACAATCCAGGAGGTCCAATATTCAATTAATGAGAGTTCCAGTAAGAAAAAATGAAAGGATGCTGGGAATTTTCCTGTAATGAAAGATAAGAGGTTCCATATTGAAAAAGACTATGCAGTGAAAGATCTATATCAAGATAAATCATTGAAAATCCGTAGCATCAGGGAGGGAAAAAGAGAAAATCCTAAAAGCTTTCAGACAGAAAAGAGGTCACATTCAAAGGACTAGGAATGAAAATTATGTTGGCCTTCTGAATTGCAATACCAGAAATAGAAAGTGAAACAGTACCCTGCCAGTTTTGAGAAAAAAATAAATTCCAACTTAAAGTTTTATATCCAGTTTAAAACTTAAACAAATGTAAAGGTAGATTAAAGATATTTTCCCTCAGAGCCTCAAACTTTATTTATTCCTTTACATCCTTTACCAGGAAGTTGCCAGAGGCTGTATTCCACCCTATTAAGAATGTACACCCAAAAAAGAGGAAGAAAGGTGTGGTATCTGAGAATCAGGGGATCTAACACAGAGAGCTAAGGGAAGCTGTAAGATTATAGCTGTGCCTTAGGCACAGAAAGCAACCACTTCAAACTGGAGCAGTTGGGAGGTTACAGGTTTTTTCTTTTCTTTTTTTTAAGGAACTGATAGATTACCTGGTGTCTTGGGCCTGGTTGAGATGAGTTGAGGAATTTTACAGATCTGGAATAGTGATTGTAGATCATTTAGTAATATAGAAACACTTAGAAACTTAGATAGATGGAAAGGAAGCCAGACTAAATATTTGTACAGGAAAGGAAATATAATGGCAGTACTTTGTAGCTTAGTTGTGAATAATGGGTGCTTTGTCATAAATATATGTTAGAGAGTCAAAAGATAAGGTCAGAAATTCAAAAATGAAAAAATAGGTCTGTCAGCATGTATTTAGAAGAATGAAAATAATAAAAGTAATGCTAAAAGTCGAAAGTGGGTTGACTGAGTGTTGGAATCACATGTGGGAAGGAGTGTGTCAGAGGATGGTAGTTTTTTGTAATTACTGTTTGACTTTCAAATTATGTATGTGTATAATTTTAATAGAGATACAAATTAATTTGGAGAATTACGTATAGTTTTATATATGCAATGATAATTTGGTGTCATGGAACACAAGGGTCAGGGTAGTTAGCCCAGAGTTTGGGAATCAGAGCTTTTGGGAAGGGAGATTTCTGAATAAAAATCCAGAAGAATTAGTTGAAGCTGCTGGAGAAGAAAGAAAGTGGGATGCCTGTTCTAGGAAATGGGAACAGAATGTGCAAAGAAATTGAAGGAGATGTGTCAAGGGGAAAAAAAAGCCAAACTATGTAAAATAATTTTAAAGAGATTTATTCTGAGCCAAATTTGAAGACCATGACCTGGAGCCACACCCAAGAAGCCTTGAGCAAGTTGACTTGCTGTGGTTGGGTTACAGTTTGGTTTTATACATTTCAGGGAGACGGGGGTTACAGGTAAGGTCATAAATCAATACATGGAAGGCATACATTGGTTTGGCCTGAAAAGATGGGCCATCTGGAAGGGTGGCGGGGGCTGACAGGTTATAGGTAGGTTTAAAGATTCTTTGACTTGTAATTGGTTAAAGACATGAAGCTTTGTCTAAAGGCTTGGAATGTTTTAAGATAAGGAGCTCTGTTTATCAGACAAGTCACCCATATATTTGTTGTCTAAATTGGGGACCTGCAGGTTTGTCTTATATACCCTTAGGCATGTTAATATCTCCAAGAAGGGAGGGGGCATGATGATACATGTCTGACCTCCTTCCTCCTGGCAGGCAATTTAGTTTTAGGGTATACCCTTGGCCAAGAGGGGGTCCATTCAGTCAGCCAGTGTGTGTGTGTGTGGGGGGGGTGCTTAAGATTTTATTTGAGTTCACAGATTTGTATAGCTAAGGCAGTATCATCCCCAGTGACCATTGCAGAGTCTAATGTTAGTAAATTCTCAGCAAATGTTTGTTGAGTGAATGAATACATAACTGATGTAAGGAAAAGAGGTTTTTTTAAGAATAGGAAGCCTGGGAAAGGAGACACATAGCAGTCATATGTAGCCTATCTTGTGTTCAGAGCACCAGAACTCTAGTCAAGAAGGTATAGCAAATTCAGGCCTCCACAAACTGACCAGTTTGTCATCTAGTTGTGTGGGTTCTTTCTGAGTCACATAAATAAACCACTTAGGTATTTAGTAACATCTAATTACAGTAATGCAGCACACTCATGGAATAAAATATACTAATCAAAAGTGTAGCTAAGGCCGGGCATGGTAGCTCATGCCTGTAATCTTAGTGCTTTGGGAAGCTGAGATGGGAGGATCACTTGAGGCCAGAAGTTCTAGACCAGCCTGGGCAACATAATAAGACCCTGTCTGTTAGGTCCAGAGCTAAGAGACACATGAAGCCTCATGTGTAGCAAATGTTTATTTTGAGCATCTGGGTGCAGATGGGTGGATGCTGAGAAAGGTGTCCATGAGAGAAAAAGGGGAGAGCCTTGGGTTTTATAGAGAGTTTTTCTGGGAGGAGTAAATAAATTATTTTCAAACAACCAGAAAGAATAAGGAAAGTAAATTCCCCTCTTGCCTTCCCTTCCTTTATCTCCCTAGGGAAAAACAGAGGGATAAGAAAAGTAAGTTCCTCTTTTGCATTTCATTGCTGTATCTCCCTAGGAGTCTGGCAAAGGCTATGTGCCTAATACATCCCTAGGAAGGGGGGAGAGAGGTGGATTCTATAGGAGGTTTAGATGGAATTTTGGGAAGGGTGAATTATTTAAACCTAACACTGTCTCTACAAAAAAAAAAAAAAAAGAAAGAAAGAAAAATTAGCTGGGCATGGTAGCACACATCTGTAGTCCTAGCTACTTGGGAGGCTGAGGTGGGAGGATTGCTTGTGCCTAGGAGTTCAAGGCTGTGTGAGCTATGATTACACCATCACACTTTAGCCTGGGCAACAGAGCTATCTTAAAAAAAATAATTGTTTTCTTAAAGTATAGCTAATAGTTAAACTATATATGTAAATAGAGCCTCTCTTTAAAATATTAGGATACAATTTAAAACATTAAAAGTCATCTAAATATAATTCTTAGAGTGTATCAGAATTTTACAATATTTCTTCTTTATTTTTATATCCATTAGTTGTTCTCTGGTAAAAGTGACTAGTGCTTTCCTTTATTTTCTTATATACTATGTGCCACCATTTACTATAATTATAAATTATGTCAGTTTATTGAGAAAAGTTTTAAATATTACTTTTTTATACTAGATATGCATTTCTACTTTTTAGTAGAAAAACTCGATTTTAATTTTTAGTACAATTAAAATTGGATTTTCAGTTGTAAAAGTAGATAAAGAGCCCTTTTAAACACACACCCACACACCCACACACCCACACCCACACACACACCCACACACCCACACACACACACCTACCCCTATCCCTTGGCTACTAAATATCTGCCAAAAGTTTGAAGTTTTGAACTTTGTTCTTACATCCCTTTATTTTACAAGCCAACCCTCCCATAATCATCAATTTTGTCTGGTTGGTTATAAAAGCTCACTGGTGAGTGAAATTCCAACAGTTAGTAAAAATGTGGATTTTGGAAAGCATAAATCTTGGAAAGCATTTTCCTTTAAAAATAGATTCACAGAGAGCTATTTAATCAATGATACTGATAAAGCATAGTATATAAATAGAATTTGCCTGGATTTGGCCTCCCAAAACAGGATACCAGAAATTGAGGAGGAAGCAAGTTTTTTTTTTTTCCCCTCTTTGGATTTAAATTTTGAAATAGACAAGTTAGTCTTATAGATTTTTCTCTCCCTTTCTTTACTCCTTGTTTTGCTATGCTGTGCAGTCTTTCACTACCAAAGAGATTTCATCTTCCAAAATGATCTGTATCTCCACTCAGACATAAAACAAAACACACACACCCCTGCCATGGCCCAAATTTGCTTTCTTTCCAAGTGCCTAGCATCTGCCAGATGTCAACTGGAAAGCATTCCAATTAAAGGATGTCATGCTAATGTATAAATGAATTCTCCTAGAAAGTACTTTCCCTTTCTAAAGAAGATATTTATTAGTATCAAAGGATTGAAATGGTATAACAAAGTAAAGTTAAAAAAAAAACCAGTCTGTATTGATGCAGCTGCTTGGGTGGGGGTGTACATCCATGCTAGTTTCCCACCTTTTTTTTTTTTTTTTGGCCTTCATTCTAATGAATCTAGGAATTTCCTAAAAATTTCCAAATTGCTTTTCAGGAAGGTTCTCAAGGCATTGGGAAAGTTATGAAGCCAGAGGGAGTGCAAGCAGGATAATAATTTATAAATAGGATAACCATGTATCCAGATTTGCTTATGATTTACCCAGCTCACACTTGTTGTCTTGCCAGAATCTTTAGTTAATAGCTTCATGTTTCATTCTTTAAAGTGTCCTGTTTGAATGATACATTATGTATAAATCACATTTTTAAATAGGATGTTGTAGTAATTCATACATAGGAAATAATTTTTTAAGGCCAGGTGTCTGAGCCTTTCCTTTTGATTTTGTGGCTCTCAGCATCTGAGTGAAAAAAAAGCCTTGTTTATAAGCATCATGAGCTAGTGATATGTAAGTACATTGTATCCTTTCTGTGGGATAACTTGGAATTTGTATTAAGACAGTGTAGGTGCTCATTGATGTATTTTTACATTGTCTAAAATAAAAATGGAAATTATCTAACATTGTCTAAAATAAAAATGGAAAAGTAGTAGCTTTTCTCCTACTGTTGAGTACACATAGGAAGCAGCAGATGGCATTCTCTCCCTACAATTGTTAGGTCCATAACAGTTACTGTTAAATTGAGTAGGAAACCACTTGAATAATAAAACAGAAAAACATACCAACAGTAACTTCAATGTACTGTTGTAACTGTAAGTGCATTACAATGTTGAAATAATAAAATAGCTACTGTTTCTAGGTACGTGAATATATTGTGATTGTTGGCAAAATGTATCTTTAATACACAGTTTTTGGGAAAAGTGGGAAAACACAGGGAAACTGTTTCATGCATAGAATTTTCATTTTGGTGAAAAACAAGTAGCAGCTTTAAAACATTTTAAACAATAAGCCTTTTTAATATTCTAATGTATCAAATATATAGTACAGATTATAGGGGAAAAGTACCTATGGCAGTTAAGATTATGTTTTGAAGCTTGATTGTTAGAGAATAATGCTCAATGGCTTGTGGAATTTTTCTCTGTTAAGGGTTTTAAAACTTTTCAAACTTTATTTTTCAGCTGCTTTCAGACAACCGTATACTACTATATGAATGTATAATGTTCTGTTTTCATAATAAATAACAAATAACAATTTGCCCTAGTTAGGTTTTCCTTCTTGGTGAATAGTTAATACTTATACTCCAAGATTGTTTTATTGCTCAGGGATTTGTTCTTTTAATATTCATATAATAAGTCTAATATGATTATAATACATCAGTATTTAGATATGC
Source organism: Microcebus murinus (assembly GCF_040939455.1). NCBI lineage: Eukaryota > Metazoa > Chordata > Mammalia > Primates > Cheirogaleidae > Microcebus > Microcebus murinus. Next base: position 33,897,197 of record NC_134124.1, read on the forward strand.
CCTTTTTTAAAAAGGTGATTTCTCTACACCCCTTCCCACTTAATTCACCATATAGGGTATAATATACATTAACTATTAAACAAAAATACATGCTGTACCCTTGCTTAACAGAAAGTTGAGCAAAGCAGACCAAAGGCCTGATTACTTTATTTTAAAATGTCTTTGCTGTACAAATGGATTTTGCAAGTTATACTTTTAAGTATAAGTGCATATAAATGTTGACTCAAGCACATTAAGTAATAGACTAGGAGGTTTGGGGCAGAACAATCTAAAGTTAAAATCTTAGTAGCCACTGGTATTTGAGATTATGATGTAAGTTGGAGAAATGTAGGGTGCAAATTGGAAAAATATGGACTTAGATTCTTTAATAAACTGACTATTATACCAAATTAAATATATCATCATTTGACATCAAATCTTATGTGAATTATATGCACTTAAGTAATTCTTTATATATATATTCATTAAACATTTATTCTCTCCCTGTGCTAAGCACTATGCTAGACCCTGGAAGAATACAAAGATGATGCTTCTTTGTGATTACTTGATAAAATGTATGCTTACTCACAGAGTATTTTTTAATCTATCTTTTCTTCTCATTTTCTCCATTTATTTTTAATGATTATAAATTTTAAAGCATTTATAAAATTTGAGATCTATGGATAAACACAAAGTACTACTCCATGTGAATCCTCAGATTATAAATGACATTTATTGCTTGTTCTTTAGAGTAATGTAGTTTGATGATTAGTTTTTTAAAAAGTGAGGTAGAAGGTGATAATTTTTGCTGATGGAGATGCATAAGTTTTCTGTATGTATTCCAATTTATTTTCTGGTGTTTGAATTTTTTTAGTGATTTTGAGAATATAATAAATGAAATATTGTATAGTATGTCTAAAATGTACTTTGAAAAGGTGTCAGTACTAAAGAACACGGTCTTGTCTGAATGCTTGGGACTTGGGGACAAAAAGGGGATTCTCCATTTAAAGAGATTTTAGATGATAAATTTTATAGCTCTAAAATCTCTGCCCCTTACTGGTCTGTAATTCTTTTTAATAATCATTGAATCTAGTGGAAATCATGCACAAAAATCAACATGAGGCATACAAATACATCTTTTCCCTGAGAAAAGATTTTCTGAAGTTTAAATTATATCCACAGTTCATGATATATACATGATTTTTGCATTTATTTGATAGTTCTTGCTTCTAGGATAAGGATGAATGTTGTTGAAAATTCAGAGACTCTGCCAAATACCTCATTGACCAGTTTGTAAGGTGTAGATGGGAAACCTTCATTACTATAGTCTTAGGGTAGAATCTGCTGTCTTAAAAATATCCAAGTTACTTAAAGGAAGGTTATGTGTGAATGCATGTCACCAACTTTGGCATTTCAATGATAGAGACATATGCAAACCTTCTGAGTTTTCACTAGAAAGATGTTCATCTGTGATACTGGTGCAAAAATTTGTTACCTTTGTTAAGTGTCAACTAGCTATCAGTGAGAATCTCATACTGTGTTCTTGAAAGTATTTTCTTTCTTTTGCTCATTACGTTTCTAAGTGTCTTGCTTGAAGGGAATCAGGATAAGATAGGACCTATCCTATCCTACTTGTGCTGCAGAAACCCTGAAGCTATTCAGTCTGTGTAAGTAATCCATCCCACATGTTCATTTTTTTCTTCAGCAAATGCTTAACATCTACTATATATTATGATGACTTGATCATCTGGAAAGATAAGAAAAGTCATCGTAGCTACAAGTTTGTAAATAAATATGATTGAAATATTCCCAAAAGGGTTTTAGGCTTCAGTATAGTAATCCTGTAGTGTCAACTGGGTCCTACAAAACTAAATGAGGAATATTGTGGATCATTTCATTTTTAATCACTTATTGCACAGTTCTTTAAAAGTTCTCTGTATTAATCACTCATGTACTAATAAGTTATGCTTTTTTTGTAGGGTAGGTATAAGAAGATAATCTTAGGATATTATACTCAAGGCACATTAGTATTTGAAGAATAGATATATGTAGCCTGAGAGCCTGATATTAAGTAGTTAAACATTTTAATGATATATGGGGAGGGTGTGTGTTTATATATTTTCTCAAATATATACTGTTCATTGCTAATTCATGTTCTTATCTAATATCCAGGAAGAAAAATAAACAAGCTAGGCTTATTGAAAATATATGTGAATGTTAAGCCACAATTGTAGGCTATTTATTAATTTACATGTGTATACTATGATTATAAAATATAAAACAATAAAAGCTAAAATATTACCAAAAAGAAGTATGGTAAACTATTAGTTTGTTGTCTTTAGTATTAAAACAATGAGCAAGTATTTTCTTTCTGCTTTTTTAGAATTTTAGATTTTTACCTACTGGATATATATATTTGGAAAATCCAGTAAAGTCCAATTTAAAATGCTTAACTATGATTATCTGAGTATGAATAGTACTGCCTTTGTTCAGATGATACTTTTAGGCAGCAGTTTAATTCATGGCATAGTTTGCAGTTTATTGAATGAATTTTTAAAAATATGTTGTCAATTTCCAATTATACTATGTTTTAAGTCTATAAATTAGGTTCTACTACACATAGATGGATACATTGTGTATTTATTAGGTTCCCACTAATTTCAGAGAAAATTGTATGGTTATGTTTCTGTTTATTTTATCAAACTAGCTAGCTCTCGGTTACGTTTAAACCTCTTGCCACCATGTGGCAGTAAAACCAGATAAATAGAAACTTTAGTATAGTGGAATATAACAGTTAATTTTTATGTTCCATCTGGTACATTTATTTTTTTCCTTCCTGTGAAAAGGCCAAAAAATTTTTTTAGCTTAAACAAAGGATAAATGAGCATTCTGAATAAGGCTCCTTTACTGTCCTAATGATTAATGATCACTGAACACTTTTGAAAGATTAGCATTTTTCAGAGCTGCTAAAAAATATACTGTTTTATTTAATTACAAGAAAGTAAAGGCTCTTCACACTGACAGGTGGTGGAAATTAGCAGGCAGTTTTGAAATTGTGCTGTGCACGAGAAATTAGATCTCATTTTAATTCTGCTTTTCTCAACTAGCAAATGAGGTTAATGCCATACATATTCAGCTGATATGGATGAAGAAATTGATATAAAGTAGATCAACATAGCTACAGGGCTAGATTAATTTATAGGTAAAGAGGCAGTGATAAATGAAAGTAATGTAGTGGTGGTCACTAAACTCCTCTGCCATGAGGGATTCAATAGCGTTAGTTGCTCATTAACGGCATTGTCGGGGTGCATCAAATAGAAATTTGAAAAGGAATAGCCAACTAACCCCTAATTATCAAAATACAGAAAATACTAATTATGCCTTAATTAGCTTTTCTTTTAATGTACTGAAATTTGTTACTTTTTGTGTGGCACAAATGGATAGTTATATCAACAATAAATAGGTTGTTTTAATAACTTTCTTTTACCTCTGGGAAAACTACACTCCAATTTTTAATATGCAATAATGCTTCTCTCTAGCCTGTAGGAGATGAAAATTATTAAGTAGCTTTATTTTTTTGAAGATTTTACAGCAGCTTTGGGAAGAATTATTTCACCATGCATCAATTACTTTTAATTGAACTGAATATTTTTTAGATTGTACCAAATGCCTCTCATTTAAGTTTAGCAGTTAGAATTTAAGAAAGCATCATAATGTGACCTGCATATAACCTTTGTCATGTGTTATAATAAAATAATAATGATTATTTATTTTGAATTTTTAAAAAGCAACCCAAGGTAGGACTTGTAGAGGTAGTCACCTTATTTATTTCTGATAGTCAGTGTAGGAAATTAGACACTATATATTCTAGAAAATTGGCTTGTGATTCTTTTTCTTCCCCCAAATAAAGTAGTTATCAAAAATCCAGTTAAGGAAGGATTCATCTATTCAGAGTAAAGATGCTGTGTTGCAGTGGGCTTTTAGTCAAATAGTTTTCAACCCTGCTGTAGACTCCTTACTAGTTTGTACTACCCTTAGGAAATTCGTTAACTTTTCTGAGTATCAGTTTCCTCACCTATCAGCAAGATATCTTTTACAGAGATGTGATGATTAAGTAAAATATCAAATGCCTAGAATAGAATTTAATATAATGCAGATGCTGAAAAAAAAAGGTTACTGTTATTGGTAAAAATAAGATGGGACTATCTTTTAAAATATTATCTCTCTATAAATTTAATGTAATGAGAAAATTCTCTTTGAAAGAATTTTGTATAATCTAATCTTTAGAACATCTAGTGTAACTCCAAATCTGTGTAGGAAACCAACCGATTTATCACAGATTGATTTTTTTGTGTATGTGTGGAGAATTTGTAAGTAGGTGGTCATTGGGCAGGTATTTGAAGTGATTATAATATTGGCAGATAATCTAAGTTCATGTTGTTTCCTAATGCCAGGCAGAACTAGAAATTATTAACAAAATCAGCCAAGACTCTGGAATTTTGGAAGTCACAAAAGTGTGACTTCTTACCTAATTAAATCTGTAATTGAGCACTTTCCAAGCTGTTTTCTATAAATCACAAGGCTCCTGCAAACAATTTAATAAGTTTATAATATTTTCTTTAAAAAGAAATTTTTTTCCCCAAAATAAATTTGCAAATTCAGAAAAGCCAATGTACTGTATTTCTCTCTTGGAAATGTATATTGGCATATTAAAGGTTTTAAAGAGTTTTTAAAGAGTTCCTGCCTTGAGAAATCCTTAGCACTTACCAAAATTACTTAATCATAAAAACCTTTTCTGTGGGGAATACCTACTTAATATTTTGCAAAATACAGTCTAGGAAATTCTGTCTAGACCAACCACTTTCTTTTAAAAAGAAGCACCCTCACTTGTTTTTGAAGCTTATATTGGATTTGTGTCTACCCCAATCTTCCTTGCTTCTCCTCTGCTATCCTTTTTGAGGGTAGTAGTCTGAGATACAAAGGCCATTAACTAGATCTGTGACACTAAGCCTCTCCAATTTTGTTTTCCTTGTCCATAAAATAAAAATAATAATATTATTTGCTCTTCTTGGTAATTGCATCAGTGTGTTATGCCAGCATCCTTTCATCAATTGTATCTTTTGTCAAAAAGATAAATAAATTGATTGGAGAGAAAGGGAATGGATCACCAGAAGAGGAGAAAGCAGGAAAGGCATTTTACAAATTAACAAGGTATGAATACTGTACTACCTTCAAAAAAGATCATTGCTCAGTCTACTTCATAGAATTGTGGATGCTAAATAAACAGACTGTATGAAATCAGTAAAATATGAACCATTGTTCATGACTGCATATTATATGGTAAGTGATAATACTACCTTTCACCTGCTTGTAAACTAACCAAATAGAACCATTAAAGTAGTGATTTTTAAGAAAAGGAAAATGGGTGGGTTTATTTCTGTGAAGGGTATAGGAGTATGAGAGAGAATGGAAGAATGGAAGAAAGGAGATAAGATTTTTATGTTCATCAGAAGTGATGGGGTTTGAAAGGTTAGACATGTTGAATTAGAGTAGTGGTCTCAAACTGAGGCCCCAGATCAGCAGCATTAGTCCACCTGAAAACTTAGAAATGCAGATTCTCAGGCTGTATTTTAACTGAATCAGAAACTCCAAGGATGGGCCCAGCAAGTTCTTTAGATGATTCTGATGCTCACTAAAGTTTGAGAACCACTAAATTATTTACTTGAAGGCAGATGTTGTGTCTTGTTTAGGTTTGTTTGGTAATGGCCCCCTCCCCTTTTTTAACCTGATACCTGATCCTGATCCTTTTATCTTAACGTAAGATCTAGAAAAGGGAAGGGGGGAAAAGCCACTTGTTAATTATGTGTTAAACATTGTGCTTAAATACTCTAGAGGAACGAATACTCAGTTAATAGAATCTGTGTTTTCTTGTCCCAAGAAGAAAAATTCGTATGGTTATTATACCGGGCATATATTTAAAGATAAAATTGTTTTTAAATTATTCCTAATGTATGGGCTTTTTAGAAAACTATAGTCTGCACTAATACAGTTTAGAAAAAACTACATTCTCAACTGCTTTAGTTATAAAATATTGTAACTCTTCCCTATTAGCATTTTATATGTATTATTATATTGCTAATTATCTATAGAATCTAGCTTTTTTAAATTAATATTTTTCAAGAAAAGTACTTAGACACTGTACCAAGATTATAGCAGCAGTCATACATTTTTGTTTCTAAAAATCTTAGAGTCAGATTGTTTGGATTTAATTGTCAATTCTGTCTCTTTTTAGCCTTGTGATCTTAGACAAATATGTACTATCTCTAAGCCATTTTTTTCTTCATCTAGAAAATGAGAATATTAGTACCTATGTTTTAGGAAAATTTTGAGATTATATATGAATGTATGTAACATATTTTGACACAGTGACACACAAGTGCTTATTAATAGATGTTAAATTCTGTATGATGATGATGGCATGGCTATCACTTTTCTACTTTAACTAATACATACTGTTTTTAGAATTATAAAGTATTAGAACTCAGAAGAGACCACAGACTAATTTAAATGAGCACTTTCCAAGCTGTTTTCTATAAATCACAAGGCTCCTGCAAACAATTTAATAAGTTTATAATATTTTCTTTAAAAAGAAATTTTTTTCCCCAAAATAAATTTGCAAATTCAGAAAAGCCAATGTACTGTATTTCTCTCTTGGAAATGTATATTGGCATATTAAAGGTTTTAAAGAGTTTTTAAAGAGTTCCTGCCTTGAGAAATCCTTAGCACTTACCAAAATTACTTAATCATAAAAACCTTTTCTGTGGGGAATACCTACGTAATATTTTGCAAAATACAGTCTAGAAAATTCTGTCTAGACCAACCACTTTCTTTTAAAAAGAAGCATCTCCCCCACCTCACCCCATAGGAATTGCAGACTTACGTAAGGTCACACAGGTGTAGATTCAGTTTCGAACGTAAAGCTCTTCCTAGTCATGCTCACTTGTTTATCTAATGAAGTTTGGATGTAGAAAGGAAAATTATTTGAATGAGTAGAAAACTGGAGGTGATTCTATTATGTGGAATGTCAAGGAAAGAGAAATGAGAGATAATTCTAATATAATGCTTCTCATTTTTGCCTGATTATAGGAAAATCCAGGATACTTATTAAAAATACAGATTCTTAGACTCATGGAAATTTTGATTTGTAGGTCTGATATAGTTTATTATCCCTAGGTCATATATGAACAGGTGTAGGATTTCCAGAATTTGATCTTTAAAAAATTATAAGTCTTAGAATCCTGAGTGACAAGAGAATTGGTGTTAGCTTTCTGCATTGGCAGAAAGATTATTAAATATAGACCAGATTCTGTGACAAAAAATGCGGATAAACCTCACTTCGTGTACACTCACATCTTAAAAGAGTTTGATTTATTTGCTTAAAGTAGCACTAGGGTCATTTAAAGCTGTATATTTAATCAACCTAGCAGATTATCAGCAAGCTATATGAAGTTCTATTTTTATAAATTAGTGACTCATTAAATTCAGTTTTTACTTTTTGAACATGACTCCGTTGGATTTACTCTAAAGGGATAGGATGCGTATAATTTAAACTCAAATCTAAGTGCTCTTATGACAAAAAATATCTAAGCATTTCTACCTGTAAAATTTTTATAATATTTTGAGCAATATGATAGCCTTTATAACTGGTACTTATTTAAGTTCTATAAAGATAGTAAGAATTTCCCAATGAAATGAGAGTTCTAGTATGTATTAAATTGTCTGCTTTTAAATAGATATTCATGGTTAAATCAGCTAATTGCATTAAGTAAAAGACATTGTTTGGAAGAGATAAATATATATAAGTTGTATGTTGTCATAAACGAAGATTTTTTAAGATTTTTATGATCTTATGTGGTGATTTTATGTGTTATAATTGAAACAGTTTTGAAATTTGTTGCATCCATATCTTTAAGTTCTTAAAATTTATAGCCAAGCTACATGTACATTTTTGCATTTAGCATTTTTATTATAAGTTGTCAATTAGTATTCATTCACTAAGTATTAGATTGAAGGTGTGTTTGTGTAGTTTTGACTTTCAAAGTTATAATACTTGTAGTCTTTTGTTCTCCAGTTTATTTTATAACCTATTTTTTCTTCATGTTTTGACTTAAGAAAAACCAAACTATATGATATATAATTATAATATCAAGGTTTTTAAAAATGTTCATATCTGCTGACCAAGTGTTTCATGTCTGAAAGTGCCTGAAGAAATAATTTGAAATGCAAAGTTTTGTATGTGGAGGTATTCATCCCAGTTATATTTAAAAGAGTAGATGACTGATTAAGTTATACTATAACCATATGATGAAATATTAGGCAGACAATGAAATTTGTTTAGAGAATGAAAAAGCTTTTGTTCTTTACCCCTGTACTCCCTCTTTCTAGGCATAATGACTTTATCATTGTAGGTTTTTTTCTTTTATGAAAAAATTTTAACATAGTATGATGTTTTGGATATAATATTACACTTGAAAAGGAGTTAACGAATAACATACACTTTTTAAAAGTCATCAAAAAGGATTAGAAGTAAATATATTAAATGTAAATACTAGGTGCACTGGTGCACATTTGTAGTCCCAGCTACTTGGGAGGCTGAGGCTGTAGCATCACTTGAGGCTAGGAGTTGAGGGTGCAGTGAGCTGTGATTTCATCTATAACCACTGCCTTACAGCCTAGGCAACATAGGATACCTTGTCTCTTTAAAACAAAAAAAGTTAATGCTTATCTCTGGATATATTGTGTACTTTCAATTACCCTCTATATTCCTTTCCCAAATAATTTTATTTTTAAAAAAGCTTATGGATAAAAAATAATCTTTCTACATGAAAAAGGCTAGAAATCTCAACATCTGAAAGATAGAATGCTTGAAAAGGACTCTCTCCTTGTTGTTACTAAATTTAAATGTTAGTTGTAGCAATTTTTTCCCCAAAAGCAAAGCAATAAGTAAAAAGGTGTAAAAACAGTAGTAGATAATAATGTCAGTAAAATAAAAGATTTGAGGAGTGGAAAAATTGTTTTTGGAAATTTGAATTGGATAGAGTGATTGTAACAATACTTGAAATGAATTTCAGAGGAAGCAAAGTGGTCTTTATCGAATTTATTATCATTAGAAATTGAGAATTTGTTTTATTCATCCTGTGTTAAACAACTTTTCTGATGCTACATTAGATGAATAGGAAGAAATTTGTCTTTTCTGGAGCATTTGATTTCATAGTGATAACATGCCAAAAAGTTTTCACAAATAAACGGTAGTAAAGTAATCTGAGTAATCTTGTAATCTGAGTACTTTGGGAGGCCGACATAGGAGGATTGCATGAAGCCAGGAGTTTGAGGACAGCATGGGCAATATAGTGATGAGACCCTATCTCTACAAAAGAGCGTTTATAAATGACCCAGGCATGGTGGCATGCGCCTGTAGTCCCAGCTACTTGGGAGGCTAAGGCAGGTGACTCACTTGAACTCAGGAATTACAGTGAGCTATGGTCATGACACTGCCTTCTAGCCGGGCAAATAAGCGAGACTTTATCTCAATTAAAAAAAAAAAAAAAAAAAAAAACGGAGTGAAAATCAGAATTCAGACTTAGGTTGGTCATATTCCAAGCACTGTACATACTATATGTTATGTCTAGTATTCTAATTTCCACATAAGATGTACTGTTTTGGTTGTGGAAATAAAAAAATGTATCCCAAGTGACACCATTATTCCTTTTTCCTATTGGAAAAGGATAATTTATCTTTTTCTAACTTTAAAAAAGAGAAAAAAAATCTCTATTCATGTGCCTACTTGTTTTGCAATAGTTTCTAAAAAAGAATTGCTAGACAGAGGAAAAAAGAAACAATTAGAGTCAAACTGCATTATGATTCCAAATCTTCAGTATGATGTGTCTACAAAGAATCCTGAGGGTGGGGAGGGAGAGTTTGTTAAATGCAGATTCCTGTACCACTCAAAGATTCTTATACAGTGGATATGAGGTAGGACCCAGAAATTTATATTTTGACAAGCACTCCTGGTAATTTTGAGGTTTGTGATCTCTCAACTACTCTTGAAGAAACAGTCCCAGGCCACATAGAAAGTATATGATTTAGTATGAAAGTGTGAGGGATGACTTTATGAATTCTCTTGGAAAGTCTAGCTTGCTTGATTTAGGTTGCTGTTTGCCTTTTTGGCTTAGTGAAGTACTATATACCATTCTTGTGCTAAATAAATACAAGTTGACTAAATGGTTGATGTCCATGTCTTTGGGGCCTTGTGTTCCAAACTGTTGGAAAAGCACATACTAATCCAATACTTCTGTTAAGCCATTTTGCAAAATATATTAGGAACCATAAGAATGTGCATACCCTTGGATCCAGTAATGCCATTCTAGCACAATCTTACTAGTAAATTATCAGTCCTCACTGTACTTACATTGTAAATAGTAAATTTAGTATAAACAGACTCACATCTATATCATTATGGGAATATTTGAAATCACTTGAGAAAAATTTTCTATTATGATGTGAGTAGAAAACAGTATGCAATGTTAAATATGTAATAAGATCTCAACTATATGAAAAAAGGAAGAACAAAAGGACTATAAGGATATGAACCAAAATGTTCATTTTTTTTATCTCTCTTGACAGAAAATTTATTTTGCTCTCCTATTCTGTATTTTCCAGTATTATTTCTTATAAAAATAAACACATTAATTTAAAAATATTTGTTCTTTTATGCGTTCACAATTAACTTGATTATATAGATGAAAGTCTAATGATTTCAAGTTACTTTCTTTTATAGTTTTATAGTATGCTATTAAATCTGCCAAATTCATGTAAGTTTCTCATTGACTTTGGAGAATTTCGTTGTTGTGTGCATATCTTTTTGAATATAGCATTTTGAACATAATTGTTATATTGGAGCAAGTGCCAGCTCAAATAATTAGGAATACTCAGGCCATTTTGGGGTGGAGCTATTTGTTAAAAGGCATGGAAGCCCATTTATAATCCTTGGTTTGTTTTTTTAACAATTTATTTCATTCTTAGGCGTATCTGTGTAAAATTGTGGTTAAACTCTACATTGTCACAGTATTTAAATGTACACAATATTAAAAGTGTTTATGTGCGTAAAAATAACATCAGTACTAAAAGTAGTAGAGGGCATTGGTAGCAATGTTAATCCATTGTTAAGCCCTTCTCATTTAACAGCGTAATAGTCTTGTTGAAGTTCGTCAGGCATTTTAATCACTGCTACTGACTCGTCTGTTTTATTGTTCTTTCTTGTGTCTTGGATGTCTATTCAGATACTTTTGTTGATGAGAAATTAAATTATCTATTACGGTTTCAGTGAAAAAAATGTATGTCGGAGAGGCTCAGGTCTCAAAGCTGTAATTTTTAATTTGTATAAAGTATTTTTTAATTTAGAAAGGAAATTCTAGACTTTTTAAATAATTTATCATTTGTACTTTTTTCTAGATACAGAAAATCAATGTTCATGAACCTAGTATCACATTTTAATGTATCACATTTTAGGATATTTTGCTTGTGAGTTTTTATTTTATATTTATATACTATAATAGCATTGTAAAGTTTAGAGCTAGAAAGGATCTTGAGAACTCATCTATTACTACGTTGAGGCAGTTAAAAAAAAACAAAACTTGAAGCTCAGTGAAATTAAGTGACTTGCCCACGGTCTCATATCACTATTGAGTGTTAGAGAGAAAACTAGAATCTAGGCCTTTATTTTCCTAATGAAATGATTTTATCTAATTATTATTTATTTTCTTGCATTAGTATATTTTCCATAAGTTGAGCATATGTCAGTGTTTGCCATAAGTTTTTAAGTATATTTCTATAATTGTAAATAAGATCCTGATATTTGTTACAGGGTAGGGTTTTTGCCATTTCATCATACTTCCACAATAAAAATTAAGGAATTATAAAAATATATAGCCTAGATTTTCATTTGGTATAAGCTCGTTTTATTTTCTACTGCTAATAAAGGCACATTATGTTCAAGCATTGCAATTATCACCGAAATGCACGTCCATTAGCTGAAACATTAGGCTGAGTATATAATTACTGTCTAGAGCCAATAACTTTGTGAAGCTGCATCTACAATGCTATTAAACTATAAGTAATATTTGTTAACTAATATTTAAATTATTCAGAATTGATATGATATTTTGTAAACTTAAAAATGAATACTATATGCATTCAGTTTGATTGGTTTCTTATGTGCTTAGAAAAATATGGGAATTCTCAAAGATGATTGAAACATGTGACTTGAGATGAATTTTGAGATGAATTTAATGCAGTTAAACCTAATAAATATTAATCTTTCTAAGTCCTTTTTCCCAAATCTTTATTGTACCAAAATATACATAACATAAAATTTACTATATTAACCATTTTTAAGTGTACAATTCAGTAATATTAAATATATTCATATTGTGCGATCATTACCACTATTCATCTCCAGAACTTTTTGCATCTTGCAAAATTGACACTATACCCATTAAACAATAATCTCCACCCTCATCCCCATACCAGCCCCTGGCAACCACCACACTACTTATTGTCTCTATGATTTTGACTACTCTATATACCTCATATAAGTGGAATCCTACAGTATTAGTCATTTTGTGACTGGTTTATTTCACTTCTCTTAGCATCCTCAGGGTTCATCCATGTTGTAGCATGTGTAAAAATTTCTGTCCTTTTTAAAGCTAAATGATATTCTGGTTGTGTATGTGTTAACAATTTTATTTCATTCTTAGGCATATCAATGTAAAATTGTGGTTAAACTCTACATTGTCACAGTATTTAAATGTATACAATATTAAAAACGTTTATGTGTGTAAAAATAACATCAGTCAGTACTATATGTAGTAGAGTGCATTTGTAGCAATGTTAATCCATTGTTAAGCCATTCTTATTTAAGTGATACGAACACACACATACATACATATTTGCTTATCCATTCATATATCAGTAGATACTTGGGTTGCTTCCATGTTTTAGCTGTCATCAGTAATGATGCTATGAATCTCTCTTCAAGGCTGCCTTGAATTCTTTTGAGTATATACCTAGAAGTGGAATTGATACATCATATAGAAATTCTGCGTTTAATATTTTGAGGAACTACCATGATGGTTTTCAAAAGCAGCTATACTATTTTACATTTCCTTCAACAGTGCACAAGGATTCCAAATTTCTCCACATCCTCACCAACACTTATTTTCTGTTTTGTTTTACTTTAAATCTTGTATACATACAAAATAAAATATATATAAATTCTGTTCAAAATAAAACTGAAGTGGCTATAAGCAAGCTTTTTAACTTAAAAAGTTTTGGGGGGCCTATCAATGCAAAATTCCTTTTAAATCTGAATATATCAACTATTGGAATCTGTCTGGACTTGTTATTTCCAATACCACTTTTATTTGTTACCACATTTGTAAGGGTGTTTTGACTCCTGTTGTGTGTAGATGATTCACAATTTTCTATAATACAATGTTGTTTCCAATTTGTATAATTTACATGTTACTATATGACATTACTTACTTATTTGACACTACTGAATTCTCATTTCAGCGCCAGCCTTGGGCATATATATTAAGCCATATAATGAGTAAGACAGAGTGAAGAGACTTGCTGGTTTTATTCCTGCCCCTAATGCTGCATTTTGTAATGGAAAAATGTTTTAGTTTGGAATCTGATGAACTTGATTTCACTGCCAGTCTTTGTCACGTATTAGGTCTGTGGCAGTTAGGCAATTTGTGGTGCTTGTTTTTCCTTTCTTGAGATACTTCACTTAGTAGAATGGGTTCCAACTCTATCCAAGAAAAATACAAGAGGTGCTAAATCACCATTGTTTCTTAAAACTGAATAGTACTCCATGGTATATGTTTTATTAATCCACTCATGAATTGATGGGCACTTGGGTTGTTTCCACAACGTTGCAATTGTGAATTGTGCTGCTATAAACATTTGAATCCAGGTGTCTTTTTCATAAAGTGACTTTTGATCTTTTGGGTAGATGCCCAGTAGTGGAATTGCTGGATCAAATGGTAGATTTGCTTGTATCGCTTTAAGGTATCTCCATATTGCTTTCCACCGAGGTTGAACTCGTTTGCAGTCCCACCAGCAGTATAGGAGTGTTCCTATCTCTCTGCATCCACGCCAACATTTATTGTTTGTGGACTTTTTCATAAAGGCCATTCTCACTGGAGTTAAGTAATATGTCATTGTGGTTTTGATTTGCATTTCTCTGATGATTACAGATGTTGAGCATTTTTTCATATGTTTTTTGGCCATTATTCTGTCTTCTTTTGAGAAGTTTCTGTTCATGTCCTTTGCCCATTTTTTGATAGTGTTGTTTGATTTTTTCTTGCTGATTTTCCTGAGTTCTAAATAGATTCTAGTTATCAGCCCTTTATCAGATGTGTAGCTTGCAAACATTGTCTCCCATTCTGTGGGTTGTCTGTTTGCTCTCTTGACAGTTTCTTTGGCTGTGCAGAAGCTTTTTAATTTGATCAGGTCCCATTTATTTATTTTTCTTGCTGATGTGATTGCCTTTGGGGTCTTTTTCATAAATTCTTTGCCTATACCAATGTCTAGAAGAGTATTTCCAGCACTTTTCTCTAGAATTCTAATACTTTCACACCTAAGGTTCAAGTCTGTTACCCAGCATAAGTTGATTTTAGTGAGAGGTGAAAGGTGTGGGTCTTGTTTCAGTCTTCTACATTTGGCTATCCAGTTTTCCCAGCACCATTTATTGAATAAGTATTCTTTTCCCCAGTGTATGTTTTTGTCTGCTTTGTCAAAGATTAGTTGGCTATATGAGGATGGTTTTATATCTGGGTTCTTGGTTCTGTTCCACTGGTCAATGTCCCTGTTCTTGTGCTAGTGCTAAGCTGTTTTAATTACTATAGACTCGTAGTATAGATTGAAGTCTGGTAAGTTGATACCTCCTATTTTGTTTTTATTGCCAAGGATTGATTTTGCTCTACAGGGTCTTCTCTGGTTCCATACAAAGCATAAAATTATTTTTTCTGTATCTGTGAAAAATGATGATGGTATTTTGATAGGGATTGCATTGACTCTGTAGGTCACTTTGGGTAGTATAGATATTTTAACAATGTTGATTCTGTTGACCCATGAGCATGGTATATTCTTCCACCTGTTTACATCCTCTGCTATTTTTTTCTTCAGTGTTTCATACATCTCCCTGTAGAGGTTTTTTACCTCCTTAGTTAAATATATTCCTAGGTACGTTATTTTCTTTTTTTGCTATTTTGAAGGGAATTGAGTCTTTGATTTGGTTCTCACTTTTACTGTTGTTGGTGTATATGAATGCCTCCAATTTCTGTGTATTGATTTTGTATCCTGAGACTTTACCAAATTCATTTATCAGTTCAAGGAGTCTCTTGGTTGAATCCTTGGGGTTTTCTAGGTATAATATCATGTCATCAGCAAAGAGTAAGAGTTTGATCTCTTCTGCTCCCAATTGGACACCCTTAATTTCGCTCTCTTGTCTGATTGCTGTAGCAAGGACTTCCACCACTATGTTGAACAGAAGTGGAGATAGTGGGCAACCTTGTCTTGTTCCAGTTCTAAGTGGGAATGCCTTCAATTTTTCCCCATTCAGTATGATATTGGCTGTGGGTTTGTCATGTATGGCTTGTATCATTTATAGGTAAGCCCTGTCTATGCCTATTTTGTTGAACACTCTTATCATAAAAGGGTGTTGAATTTTGTCAAATGCTTTTTCCGCGTCTATTGAGAGGATCATATGGTCTTTATTTTTGCTTCTGTTTATATGGTGAATTACATTTATAGATTTGCGCATATTGAACCATCCCTGCATCCCTGGGATGAAGCCCACTTGGTTGTGATGGATTATTTTCTTGACAAGCACCTGGATTTAATTGTCTAGGATTTTGTTGAAAAATTTTGCATCTATATTCATAAGGGATATTGGTCTGTAGTTTTCTTTTTTTGTTGCATCCTTTCCTGGTTTTAGTATCAGGGTTATGTTCACTTCATAAAATTTTGAGGGGAGGATTCCATCCTTCTTGATGTTGTGAAATAATTTCCGCAAGATAGGCACCAGTTCTTCTTTGTAGGTGTGGTAAAATTTGGGTGTGAAATCATCTCGTCCAGGACTTTTCTTTTTAGGAAGGTTTTTTATTGCTGTTTCAATTTCAGTACTTGATATTGGTCTGTTCTGGAATTCTATTTCTTCCTGGTTGAGCCAAGGGAAGCTGTGTGTTTTTAAGAAGTTGCCCATTTCCTCCACATTTTCCAGTTTGTGTGCATAGAGGGTTTTGTAGTATTCACAAATTATATCTTGTATCTCCATGGCATAAGTTGTAATTTCTCCTTTATTGTTCCTGATGGAGCTTATTAGAGATTTTTCTTTTCTGCTTTTCGTTAGTCTAGCCAATGGTGTGTCAATTTTGTTTATTTTTTCAAAGAACCAACTTTTTGTTTTATTAATCTTCTGTATAGTTTCCCTGTTGTCAATTTTGTTTAGTTCTGATTTGATCTTATTGATTTCACTTCTTTTGCTGGGTTTGGGGTTGGTCTGTCCTTCTTTTTCCAGCTCTTTGAGATGATTCATTAGATTGTCTATTTGTAATCTTTTTGACGTTTGGATATAGGTATTTATGGAAATAAACTTTCCTCTCAGGACTGCTTTAGCTGTGTCCCACAGGTTTTGGTAACTTGAGTCACCTTTGTCATTTAGTTCAAAGAATCTTTTGATTTCCATCTTGATTTCCTCATTTTTGAAATGATCATTCAGCAAAGGTTGTTTAGTTTCCATGACTTTGTATAGAAATGAGAGTTTCTGTTAGGGTTGATTTCTACTTTTATTTCATTGTGATCTGAAAAGATACATGGTATGGTTTGTGTTTTTTTAAATTGTTTGAGACATGCTTTGTGTCCTAGGATATGGTCAATCTTAGAGAATGACCCATAAGCTGATGAGAAGAACGTATATTCAGTGGTTTGGGGGCAGAATGTCCTGTAAATGTCAGTCAGGCCCATTTGTTCTAGAGTTCTGTTTAAGTCCATTATTTCTTTGTTGATTTTCTGTTTGGAGGATCTGTCCTGTGCTGTCAGTGGGCTGTTAAAGTCTCCGACTATTATGGTGTTGTTTATCCATTTGTTTAGATTAAGTAGAGTTTGCTTAATGAACTGGGTGGACCTAGGTTGGGTGCATATATATTTAGAATTGTTATGTCTTCTTGTTGAACTGTACCCTTCAGCATTATATAGTGACCATCTTTGTCTTTTATTACTTTTTTTGATTTAAAAGCTGAGTTGGCCGGGCGCTGTGGCTCACGCCTGTAATCCTAGCTCTTGGGAGGCCGAGGCGGGCGGATTGCTCAAGGTCAGGAGTTCAAAACCAGCCTGAGCAAGAGCGAGACCCCGTCTCTACTATAAATAGAAAGAAATTAATTGGCCAACTGATATATATATATATAAAAAAATTAGCCGGGCATGGTGGTGAATGCCTGTAGTCCCAGCTACTCGGGAGGCTGAGGCAGAAGGATCACTCGAGCCCAGGAGTTTGAGGTTGCTGTGAGCTAGGCTGACGCCACGGCACTCACTCTAGCCTGGACAACAAAGCGAGACTCTGTCTCAAAAAAAAAAAAAAAAAAAAAAAAAGGCTGAGTTATCTGTAATCAGCATTGCCACGCCAGCTTTCTTTTGGCTTCCATTTGCTTGAAATATTGTTCTCGACCCCTTTACCTTTAGTCTAACTGCATCCTTGCAGGTTAGATGTGTTTCCTGAAGGCAGCAGATACTTGACTTGTATCTTTTTATTCATTTGGCCAGCCCATGTCTCTTGAGTGGGGAGTTCAAGCCATTCACATTTATTGAGATAACTGATAGGTGGGACAGATTTCTGTTCATTATGTTGGGTTGAACTTTGTTGCTTTGTTTTCTCTCTTGAGCCATTGTGTTTCTTCCTTTGATCTTTAGCTTTTGAGTAGATTTACATTCGTGAGTATTTATTGTGCTGATCCATGGGTAACACTGTTTTGAGTACTTCTTGAAGGGCTGGTCTTGTCTTGGTGAATTCCCTCCTTCTTTGCTTATCTGAGAATGCCTTGGTTTCTCCTTTGTATAGAACACTTAGTTTTTCAGGGAATAAGATTCTAGGCTGGTCATTATTCTGTTTCAGAAGAGTGAAAAATGGGGCCCCAGTCTCTCCTTGCTTGTAAAGTTTCAGTAGGGAAGTCTGGTGTTATTCGGATTCGCCTTCCTTTATATGTTACTTCCTTCTTTTGTCTTACACCTTGTAGAAGGGCCTCTTTGGTTGATATTTTGGTCGGTCTGATGACTGCATCTTGTGACATCTTCTTGTTTGCATTGAATCTTCCAGGGGTCCTTTGAGCTTCTTGAACTTGTATATCGAGATTTTTACCCAGGCCTGGGAAATTTTCCTCTGTTATATCTTCAAATAGCTTATCCAACCCTTGAGTGTTTTCTTCTTCCCCTTCGGGTATCCCTATAACCCTCACATTAGGTTTCTTCACATAATCCCACATCTCTTGTAGGCTTTGCTCTTTTTTCTTGTTTCTCTGCTCTGTCTCTGTCACGAATTTATTTACTGGAAGGTGTTATCTTCAGTCTCTGAGATTCTTTCTTCTCTTTGATCTACCCTGTTCTTTATGCTTTCCACTGTGTTTTGTAGTTCCCTGAATTGATTCTTCATTTCCAGGAGTTCGGTTAGATTTTTCTTCATTGTTTCAGTTTCTTCAGTGAATTTTTGTTCCAAGTCCTGGAATCTTTTTGCGTTTTTTTGTTGTTGTTGTTATTGTTGTTGTTGGTGGTGGTGGTTATCCAGTTTTTCTTGCAAATCATTGAATTTTCTTACGTTCCATGCTCAAAATTCTTCTTCTGTCATTTTAATGGCCTGAATTTGGATGATGTCCATTTCTTAGGGGCTGGTGTTCCTCTTTGGGGGTGTGCTTTCCATTTGGGTTTTCATATTTCCAGAGTTCCTTTGCTGATTTCTTCCCATCTAGATCCGTTGTTGCTTCTTACCTTTAGGTTTTTGTTTGGGTAATGACACGCCCTGTTTAGTCTCTGAGCCAGTAGGTGGTATTTGTCGGTGAGATTTGACCACACCCTGTATGATAAGTCAGTAGACGTGATAAAAGGGTGTGCAGAATGTTCTTCCTGTCGGTAGGTGGCACTTGCTGGGAGGAGCAGGCCACAGTGTTGTTTTGGGGTCCTATAACCAGCTCTTGTTCCTCTGGAGAGGCACTCTAGTACCTCAGGTCGTGGGTGAGGCCCTGGGACTTCCAGGGTGTCCTTATTCTCCACCTCAGTGAGGACTGGTCTGGGAGTGATTCTGGGCAGAGCTGGGTTAGTTAAGCCTGCCCTCAGGCACCACAGATGCTGTTAGCAGGGGTCAAATTTCTGTTCTCTGCTTCTGGGAAAAGCTGTCAGGGAGGGGCCTTCCTGCTAGTCTCCAAGCTTCTTGGGAGGTCTCTGCTTCAAGTTCTCCTCCGTAGCATCCTCCCATGGAGTCTCCCGTAGTCCCCAGTACCCCTCCTTCTGACCCTTGTCCGATGTATGGATGTATGCTCGTCTGCTTGTTTCTTTCTTCTAATTTATTCTACAAACAGTCCTTTTTCCAGAGACACTGTATCTTGCGGTATTTCTCATCCACCATCTTGCTCTGCCTCCTTTAGCATTGCTTTAGTTTTGTAAGCTTAGATAAGTTATTTAAGTGTAAATCTGAGATTTACCTCATGTAAAATGAAAGGATTGAGTTAAATTAGGAGAAATAGGCCCTAGGATCTTCAAGATAATAGACACATATTTTTATTTTTTATACTTCTGTGAGATTTGTGTGTTCATCAGATTCATAAAGTGGTTTATGGATCCCAACAAAAGTTAAATACTAAACTGGGTTATCTTGAGGTTCTTTGGTAATGATAAAATTTTATGCTTATGTGCAACATCCTCAGCCTCTGTATGACCAGGGCTAAGGAAATTCTTCCTGAAAAAAATTTTTTAGTCAAGACCTTAGAATGTAAATGTGTATTGCTGTCACAGATAATCGTGGTCTTCTGGCTTTAGATATGGTGAAGAAGCTTCAAACCATCTCACTGATGAAAATTATAACCTCTGAACAAAATACTTTTTAAAAAACCAACACTATTTGACGGTACTAAAGAATGACTAAAACTAGGTAGAAACTGGAGAGTAGATGCACCTTTAGAAAAAGGAACCAAACTGCTTGAGGTCCACATTTATCTGGCTTTTCCCTTGAAGAAATGCACACTTCATGTGGTACATAGGAATACAACTCAAACAGTAATCAGCAATCCTTTTTTAAAAAATTTATTTTATTTTTTATTTTTATTTCTAGAGATAGGGTCTCACTTTGTTGCTCAGGCAGGAGTGCAGTGGTGCAAGCATAGCTCACTGCAGGCTTGGTCTGCTATCTTTTTGATGCATTAGAGGGTGGTATTTAGGGCAGTCAGAGCTGCTGAAAATTGAGAGGGATCCTGGAAAGGTAGGAGCTACAAAGTGGGGAACCCTAAATTTGTATACAAATTTCCCCTAAATCTTTGCAGGACAAGATTCCAAGGATCCCAAGGAGGGGGGAAGAGAACAGTAGTCAGAAAGCTTCAAAAGCTGAGCAGAGATCTTAGCAGTTGCTGAAGATACCTAGTGTGAGTCCTGCCAAGGCAGATGGATTTGATGAACACTTCAGGCTTACTATTGAAAACCTGGAATGGCCACACTATAAGAGTATAGACCTCAACCAATGTTAAGATCATTGTGTTAACCAATGTCAAATAGAAATAGACATATTGTAACAAACTATTAAATAAGCTTTTAAGAAGTCAAGGTGATCCTCTACTAATTCAGTTGCCTGTAAAAATGAAATTCATTATTTTTTGAAGGAAATGAATACAATACAGAGTGCAGACATTATATGAAGTACACAGTTAGAAATTAATAGAGACATGTGATAAGAAAAGGTAACAAACCCATAGGGAGAAAAAATCTACAGAAAAAAACAGGTTGACTCAGATGTTAGATTAGCAGACAGGAGCTTTAACTGTGTCAAATATGTTAAAGGATCTACATGAAAGAAGGAATTAGTGTGTGAAGAAATGAGGAATTTTAGGACAAATATGAAAATCCTTTTTTAAAAAAATGGAAATCCTAAAACTGAAAATTATAATTTCTGAAATAATAAAATTCATTAGATGGGATTATGAAAAGAGTAGACATAACAGAAGAAAGGACCAGTGACCTTACAGACAAGATCAGTGTAAATCATCAAAATTAAAGCACAGAGAGAAAAAAGATTTGGAGGAAAAAATGAATAGAGCTCCCATGACCCAGGAGACAGTGTCAGACAGTCTAACACATGTGTAATTGGAGCTCCAGAAAGAAGTGGGAAGGACAGAAAAAAATTTAAAGAAGTTATGGCCAGGTTAGAAGTTATGGCCAGGTTTATTCTACATTTGATTGAAAAAGAATCAATCCATGAATCTGGGAAGCTCAGTGAAACCCAGTAGCACATTTATAGGATATAACTCTATTTCAGAATATACCTGTTTTTTAAAGTACACATCGGAAACAAGGTAGACCATATGCTGTGTGGTAAGACAAATCTTAATAAATTTGTCCACAAAGCTGAAGCAATGCTTATAAAGAAAAAATTCAGTCAACTAGCTAAATTTCTACCTTCTGTTGCCATTAAAGATGAGCAAATTAAACCCCAAATAAGAAGACAGGAAATCATTAAAATATTACTAGAAAGCAACAAAATATAAAAGTAATTAATAGCATCAATTACATGAAAAGATGGTTATTTGAAAAAATTAAATATATGTAATAATCTTACAAGACAGATTAAAGGGCAAAAAGGAGGGGGAAAACCCCCACAAATTACCAGTATTAGGATAGAAGGAGAGTACATCAATATAGATCCTATAGACATTAAAAGGATAATTAAGGAGCCTTATGAATAACTTCAGACCAGTAAATTTGACAGCTTAGGGAAAATGATGAAATCTTTTAAAAACAGAACTTATGAAAACTAACAAAAGAAATTAAAAGTTTAAAGTTTTATATCTTAATAAAAGGAATTTAATATATAATTAAAAATCTTCCCATTGGCCGGGCGCTGTGGCTCACGCCTGTAATCCTAGCTCTTGGGAGGCCGAGGCGGGCGGATTGCTCAAGGTCAGGAGTTCAAAACCAGCCTGAGCAAGAGCGAGACCCCGTCTCTACTATAAACAGAAAGAAATTAATTGGCCAACTGATATATATATATAAAAAATTAGCCGGGCATAGTGGCACAAGCCTGTAGTCCCAGCTACTCGGGAGGCTGAGGCAGAAGGATCACTCGAGCCCAGGAGTTTGAGGTTGCTGTGAGCTAGGCTGACGCCACGGCACTCACTCTAGCCTGGACAACAAAGTGAGACTCTGTCTCAAAAAAAAAAAAAAATCTTCCCATAATGGAAATTCCAGCTTCACTGGTGAATAATCTCAAATATTACAGGAAGAAATAACACCACTCTTACACAGATTTTCAGAAAAGAGAGCAAGAGAAGAATTTTCCATTTTCTTTTATGAGTCTAATATAACACTAATATGCCAAAACCTAACAAGGATGTTTTAGAAAAAGATTATAAACTACCATCCCTCATGCACGTAGATATAAAAATTCCCAAGAATTTTGAACTTTATGCCAATTATTAGGTCTGAGAGAAAATAATTAGTCAGTTTTTAAGATTAATTCAATTAATAGTAGACAATGTACTCCTTTTGTTTTCTTTAGTTTTCCATCTTATAGGAATATGAGCAGATATTGATGTTATTGCCCAATTTGTGTTCAAAAATGGCCGGGTGTCATATGAGGATAGCTGGTTAGTATAGTTTATGGCCTCCCTTAATACTTTTATAATGGGCAGTTATTCTTCCAGTTCTCTTTTATATTCATTTAAAAGGAATTGAATTTTAAGCCATTTTTTCATAATTATGGAAGTTATTTTTTCCCGTTATATATTTTGGAAATTTTCAAACCTGAAGAAAAGTTTCAAGAATAGTATAACAAATGCCTTTATACTGTACATTTTGCTAGATTTGTGTTATCTCTGTCTTTTTATGTCTCTATATAGACTAAGCATACATTATATATATAAACCATTTTTTTTGCTGGACCATTTGAAAATAAGTTACATATGTCATGAAAATTAACACCTAGTATTTTTCATGTATCTCCTGAGAACTGAGATATTTTCATACATAAACAAAATATCATTGTAATACTCAAATGTTATAATGATACAAGAATATTATTTAATATATGATCCATAGTAAAGTTTATACATTTGTCCCAATAATGCCCTGTGTAGCCTTTTTATAAAATGCCTGTACCAGAGACACTGCATTGAGTTTAGTTATGTCTTTTTGCTACCTTTTATATTCTTTGATGATATTGACATTTTTGAAAAGTCCAAGGCAGCTGTTTGGTAGGAAGTCCTACAGTCTGAATTTTTCTGATTATTGCCTCAATATTAGATCTTTTTTAATGGTATTATCAAGAATGCTACAAAACTGAGGAAAGGTAATTCTTAATACACTTTCTGCAAAAAGAACACTTCAGACCAATGATGAACTATGGAACAAATAGATAAAATGACAGAAACAACAAACGTTAAATTCACAAGGTTATCCTCCAGATATCAGTTATGCATTGCATTGTTTACTGCTCTCATATCACTGCTCTTATATGTAGGAAATGAGCTAATTTTTAGTATTCATCCAAGGTAATATTCTAAAGCTATTTTTGAATTTCCAGTCTCTTAAGTTTACATATGCCTTTGCTGAAAAATCTGCTGCCTAGAATTGGAATATTATACTGAGTGTTTTACATTTCCTGGGATATTTTTGAGAAAACTTTTTGATCAGGATTCTGACTCTTTACTGAGAGAGAAGAAACATTGGGCAAGATATCTGGTCATCTTTTTGGAAGTATGCTTCTTATAAATGAAAGTAGAAATTTTTA
Source organism: Microcebus murinus (assembly GCF_040939455.1). NCBI lineage: Eukaryota > Metazoa > Chordata > Mammalia > Primates > Cheirogaleidae > Microcebus > Microcebus murinus. Next base: position 33,921,276 of record NC_134124.1, read on the forward strand.
AGTAGTCAATTGAGAAGTTTTCAGTGTTCAGACCCAAACAGAAAGTAATAAGGATATATTATCTTGTTCAAATCATTATTTGCTGTTCTAGTTTCAGTTTCCTCATGAGTTTCTTGATAGTTTTAATATGCAGAAATATTCACTTTTTTTTTCTTTTTTTTTTTGAAACAGGGCCTCACCCTGTCACCCAGGCTAGAGTGCAGTAGCATCATGGTAGCTCATTGGAACCTCAAACTCCTGGGTCCAAGTGATCCTCCTGCCTCAGCCTCCTGAGTAACTGGGACTACAGGCATGCATCACCACACCCAGCTAATTCTTCTATTTTTAGTAGAGATTAGGTCTCGCTTTGTGTGCCTGCTAGTCTCAAATGCCTGGCCTCAAGTGGTCCTCCCGCTTCAGTATCCCAAAGTGCTGGGATTACAGGTGTGAGCCACTGTGCCCAGCCAGAAGTCATCACTTTCTAACTTGGACTTTTTCCATAAACTGAATATTTTCATTGAAATTTGAAATTTAAAGAATACTTTAAAACAGGAATGTATATGCTTACTGCAAATGTGATGAAATCACAGAATAATTACATTTTAATTTCTCCCATCATGTTAAGATGTTCTATATAACTTCATCTTACAGCTGTCAGCTTTCCAGTTAACCCAAATAAGGAGACAGTTTTTGAAAGAATATCTATTTTGATTTTAAAGGTACATTTCAGAAGATACATTATATTGGAGAGGTGTACACATTAAGCTTGTAGTTGCCTTATAGTTGTGCGGTAATACCACCGAACAATCATTTAGTTTATGCTGCTTACAGTTCCTTATGAACTTGTTTAGAGCAGCTCCCAGAATGGTCCCAACATCCATCACCTACCATATGCCAGGCATTATTTGGCCTGATTGCTCCTACCTGCTCAGCCCCCAACCACAATGGAGCATCAAACTGAAGCAGAGCAATAAACATTTGGACTTTGAACCGTGACCCAGCCAATTGAGACTTCCTATTGAGAAACCACATGGCTCCCCTGTTGGTTATTACCTCATCTTTTTTTCTTTTTCATAACTAAACTTCTTTAAAGTGTTGTCTGGACCACTTGTCTCCCACCATGCCCTCTTCATAGCCTGTTCTACTTCTTTCTTTTTATGTTTTTTAAAAAATTAATTGAGGTATAACTTGCATACATGCATACAGGTATAAATTACTATAATAATTTACATACATGAAATTAAATGGATTTTTTTTTATTTCAGCATATTATGGGGTTACAAATTTTAAGGTTTCAAATAATGCCCTTTACCTCCCTCCCCCCATAAGTCTGAGCTTCCAGCGTGACCATCCCCCAGATGGTGCACATCTCATTCATTATGTATGTATATACCCGCCCCTTCCCACCTGCCCAATACCCAATTACTGTAGTTCCTATGTGTCCACTTATGTGCTGCTCAGTTAATACCAGTTTGCTGGTGAGTACCTGTGGTGCTTGATTTTCCATTCTTGGGATACTTCACTTAGTAGTATGGGTTCCAGCTCTAACCAGGAAAATATAAGGTGTGCTGTATCACTGATGTTTCTTAGAGCTGAATAGTACTCCATGGTATACATATACCACATTTTATTAATCCACTCATGGATTGATGGGCACTTGGGTTGTTTCCACAGCTTTTCAATTATGAATTGTGCTGCTATAAACATTCGAGTGCAGGTGTCTTTTTTGTACAGTGTCATTGGATCTTTTGGGTGGATGCCCAGCAATGGGATTGCTGCATCAAATGGTAGACTTGCTTGTATCGCTTTAAGGTATCTCCATATTGCTTTCCACAGAGGTTGAACTCGTTTGTAGTCCCACCAGCAGTGTAGGAGTATTCCTCTCTCTCTGCATCCACACCAGCATTTATTGTTTGTGGACTTTTTCATAAAGGCCATTCTCACTGGAGTTCAGTGATATGTCATTGTGGTTTTGATTTGCATTTCTCTGATGATTACAGATATTGAGCATTTTTTCATATGTTTTTTGGCCATTATTCTGTCTTCTTTTGAGAAGTTTCTGTTCATGTCCTTTGCCCATTTTTTGATAGTGTTGTTTGATTTTTTCTTGCTGATTTTCCTGAGTTCTAAATAGATTCTAGTTATCAACCCTTTATCGGATATGTAGCTTGCAAACATTGTCTCCCATTCTGTGGGTTGTCTGTTTGCTCTCTTGACAGTTTCTTTGGCTGTGCAGAAGCTTTTTAATTTGATCAGGTCCCATTTATTTATTTTTCTTGCTGATGTGATTGCCTTTGGGGTCTTCTTCATAAATTCTTTGCCTAGGCTGATGTCTAGGAGAGTGTTTCCAACATTTTCCTCTAGAATTCTAATAATTTCATACCTTAGGTTTAAGTCTGTCATCCAGCGTGAGTTGATTTTTGTGAGAGGTGAAAGGTGTGGATCCTGCTTTAGCTTTCTATAAGTGGCTATCCAGATTTCCCAGCACCATTTATTGAAAAGGGATTCTTTTCCCCAGTGTATGTTTTTGTCTGCTTTGTCAAAGATTAGTTGGCTATATGAGGATGGTTTTATATCAGCATTCTTAGATCTGTTCCACTGGTCAATATTCCTATTTTTGTACCAATACCAGATTGATTTAATTAGTACAGCTTTGTAGTATAGTTTGATATCTGGCATATTAATACCTCTCATTTTGTTTTTATTGCCCAGAATTGCTTTTGATATGCGGGGTCTTCTGTGGTTCCAAACGAAGCATAAAATTATTTTTTCTATATCTATGAAGAATGCTGATGGGATGTTAATAGGTATTGCATTGAATCTGTAGATCAGTTTGGATAGTATAGACATTTTAATGATGTCGAGTCTGCCAACCCACCAGCATGGTATGGATTTCTATCTGTTTACATCCTGGGGTATTTCCTTCCTCAGTGTTTCATAGTTCTCCCTCTAAAGGTCTTTTACCTCCTTGGTTAAGTATATTCCTAGGTACTTTATTTTCTTTGTTGCTATTGTGAAGCGAATTGAGCCTTTGATTTGGTTCTCAGTTTGATTGTTGTTGGCGTATATGAATGCCTCTGGTTTCTGTGTATTGATTTTGTATCCTGAGATTTTACTAAATTCATTTATCAGTTCCAGGAGTTTCTTGGTTGAATCTTTGGGGTTTTCTACATATAATATCATATCATCAGCAAACAGTGAAAATTTGATCTCTTCTGCCCCAATTTGGATACCTTTAATTCCACTTTCCTGTCTGATTGCTGTAGCCAGGACTTCCAGTACTATGTTGAATAGAAGAGGAGATAGTGGGCAGCCTTGCCTGGTTCCAGTTCTAAGTGGAAATGCTTTCAATTTTTCCCCATTCAGTATGATGTTGGCTATGGGTCTGTCATATATGGCTTGTATCATTTTTAGGTATGTCCCTTCTATGCCTATTTTATTAAGTGTTGTTATCATGAAAGGGTGCTGAATTTTGTCCAAAGCTTTTTCTGCATCTGTTGAAAGAATCATGTGGTCTTTGTTTTTGCTTCTGTTTACGTGGTTAATTACATTTATAGATTTACGTGTGTTGAACCATCCCTGCATCCCTGGGATGAAGCCCGCTTGGTCGTGATGGATTATTTTTTTGATAAGCATCTAGATTCGGTTAGCTAGGATTTTGTTGAAAATTTTTGCATCTATATTCATAAGGGATATTGGTCTGTAGTTTTCTTTTTTTGTTGCATCCTTTCCTGGTTTTGGTATCAGAGTAATATTCGCTTCATAAAAGGTGTCGGGGAGGTTTCCATTCTTCTCAATGTTGTGGAATAATTTGTGCAAGATAGGCAGCAGTCCTTCTATGTAAGTGTGGTAAAATTTGGGTGTGAAACCATCTGGACCGCGACTTTTCATTTTAGGGATATTTTTAATTCTTGTTTCTATTTCAGCTCTTGATATCTGTCTGTTCAGCAATTCTATTTCTTCCTGGTTGAGCCTAGAGAGGCTCTGTGTTTCTAGGAGTTTGTCTATTTCCTCCACATTTTCCAGTTTGTGTGCATAAAGGTTTTTGTAGTATTCGTAAATTATATCTTGTATCTCCTTGGGATCAGTTGTGATATCTCCTTTTTTGTTCCTGATGGAGCTTATTAGAGATTTCTCTTTTCTGCTTTTTGTTAGCCTAGCCAAAGGCATGTCAATTTTGTTTATGTTTTCAAAGAACTACCTTTTTGTTTTATTAATCTCCTGTATAGCTTTCCTGTTGTCAATTTCATTAATTTCTGATTTGATCTTCTTAATTTTACTTCTTCTGCTGGGTTTGGGGTTGGTTTGTTCTTCTTTTTCCAGCTTTTTGAGTCGTTTCATTAGATTGTCTATTTGTGACCTTTTTGACTTTTGGTTATACACATTTATGGCAATAAACTTTTCTCTCAGGCCTGCTTTAGTAACTTGTCTCTCCATTGTCATTTTGTTCAAAGAATTTTTTTCTTTCCATGTTGATTTCTTCATTTATGAAGTAATCATTTAGTAGGAGGTTGTTTAATTTCCACATTTTTATGTAGAGATGTGAGTTTCTGTTAGGGTTGATTTCTAATTTTATTCAACTGTGATCTAAGAAGATACATGGTATGATTTCTATTTTTTAAAATTTCTTGAGGTTTACTTTGTGCCCTTGAATATGGTTAATCTTAGAGAAAGTCCTGTGAGCTGATGAGAAGAACATATAATCAGTGGATTTTGGGTAGAATGTCCTGTAAATGTCAGTCAGACTCAATTATTCTAGAGTTTTGTTTAAGTCCATTATTTCTTTATTAATTTTCTGTATGGAGGATCTGTCCTGTGCAGTCAGTGGGGTGTTGAAATCTCTGATAATTATGGAGTTGCTGTTAATCAATTTGCTTAGATCCAGTAAGGTTTGCTTTATGAATCTGGGTGCACCTATGTTGCGTGCTTATATATTTAAGATTGTTATCTCTTCTTGTTGAACTGTGCCCTTCACCATTATATAATGACTCTCTTTGTCTTTCACTACTTTTGTTGGTTTAAAAACTAAATCATCTGAGATTAGAACTGCCACACCAGCCTTCTTTTAGCTTCCGCTTGCTTGGAATACTGATCTCCACTCCTTTACTTTTAGTCTGTATGCATCCTTGTAAGTTAGATGTGTTTCCTGAAGACAACAGTACTTGGCCTGTATTTTCTTATCCATTCAGCCAGCCTATGTCTCTGGGTTGAAGAGTTTAAGCCATTCACATTCATTGAGAGAACTGATAGGTGAGGCAGATTACTGTTCATTCTGTTGGGTTGGTTGTTGTTGCTTTGATTTCTCTCTTGAGCCATTGTAATATCTGGCCTTTAATCTTTAGGTTTTGATTGTTTTTATATTCATGAGTTTTTATTATGCTGTTCCGTGTGTAACACTGTTTTGAGTACTTCTTCTAGGGCTGGTCTTGTCTTGGTGAATTCCCTGAGACTTTGCTTATCTTAAAATGTCTTAATTTATCCTTCATATATAAAGCTTAGTTTTTCAGGGTACAAGATTCTAGGCTGGGCATTATTTTGTTTCAAAAGAGTGAGAATGGGGTCCCAGTCTCTCCCTGTATTGTTTTAGTTGAGAAATCTGGCGTTATTCAGATTGGTTTTCCTTTGTATGTAACTTGCTTCTTTCACCTTACAGCTTGTAGGAGGGTCTCTTTTGTTGATATTTTGGTCAGTCTGATAACTACTTGCTGTGGTGTTTTCCTGTTTGCATTGTATCTCCCAGGAGTCCTTTTGTCCTCTTGTATTTTTAATTCTAAGTTACTGGTTATACCTGGGGAATTTTCCTCAATTATTTCTTCAAATAGCTTATCCAGCCGTTGGGTTTTTTCTTCCTCCTTCTCCGGAATTCAGTGGACCTGCAGGTTATTTTTCTTCGTATAATCCCACAATTCTTGTAAGCCTTGCTCATGTCTCTTATTTTTCAGCTCTAACTCTGTGATTAACTTATTTGATTTGAAGATGTTGTCTTCAATCCTGAAATTCTTTCTTCTATTTGGTCCACCCTATATTTTGAGGCTTTCCACAGTGTTTTGTATTTCCCTGAGTAGATTCTTCATTTCCAGGATATCAGATTGATTCTTCTTCAAGATCTCGATTTCCTTAGTGAATCTTTGTTCCAATTCCTGTATTTTCTTTGTAGTTTCCTTGTGTTGATTATCCATTTTTTTCTTGCATATCATTTAGCTTTTTTACAATCCAATTTTTGAATTCTTCTGTCATTTTAGTTTTTTGGGTTTGTTCAGTCTCCATTTCTTGAGAGCGGTGTATCTCCTCCGGGGAGTGTTTTTGGTTTGATTGCTTGAATTTCCAGAAATTTTACACTGGGCTCTCTCCCCATCTGGATCAATTGATGGTGCTCAGGCATCCTCTCTTCTGTAGTTTCTTCATCAGCCACTGGGAGGAGCTCTTCCACCACACTTATAATGTTCCCCTGATGGGAGGGGTTGCTTGTGGAGCCTACCCCTGACAGGAGAAGATCCAGCCCCAGTATTTTTGTTCAACTGGATGACCTAAGCTGTTCTTGGAAGCAAAGTCTTTTATACTGCGTGCTTACACACTACACAGGCCTAGTGGGTTCTCCCTAGTTCTTGAGGAGAGTGGGTTTTCTTGTCTCACTCCACCTCCAGGGGTGGAGCCTACCACTTTCAGCAGGAGAGATGCAGGGCTAGGGGGAGGAAGTAGCTCCCAGTCTGCCCTGCACCCGGGCGGGCGCCCCAGTGGCTGTGGCTCCCAGTGGCGCTAGTTCTCTCAGCAGTTCGTTGATTGAGCCAGGCCTGGCGATCCCATTGCAGATTGTGTAGGGACGGAATTTGACAGGAAAGTCTCTAGGCTGGAGGGGGACAGGGGCTTGCCCGCCGCACCGTATGATGGCTGGGCTGTGGACCCCCTCAATGGCGACTGCTTGCCCACTCGCAGGGCACCAGCACTGGGGGCAACTGTTTAGGGGGTGGCATGTGCCGGGTTGGGAGTCTGGGTCATCAGGACGCCCTGTAGGCACCTCTATGCTGCCTTCCCAACCGCCTGTTCAGCCATAGCCCATGCTTTTATTGATCCGCCCTGTGCAGTGTTATTCGCCTGAGGCAGTTACAGCTTAGGGTCCGCCACTTAGTGAGCAGCTCTGTAGGGCTGCCCTCACTGGTTACCAGAGGCAAGATATCTAACTGCCTCCCCTATCAGCTTAGTTTAGTTTCCTCCCGTCTTGGAGCCGTCCTAGCGCAGGGGTCAGGGGAGTTCACGGTGCTTTCCACCAATGACGGCACTCTCCAGCACCCTCTTCTCCTGCCCCGATTTTGCACCAATTTCAGACAGGTCCCTGGCTAGGTGGGTATGGAGGTCAATGGGGAAGCAAGGAGTTCTCCTGTGGGTCTTATCTCACTTCACCCCCTGGCCCAGCAGGCTGGCGCCCTCCCACGTGCCCTATTGTTTTTTTGCACTCTCCAGAGACCAAGATCTTATCTCCCAATCACCTTGTTTTTCTTTTTTTGAGAGAGTCCTGCACTGCACTTCTGTGGATTCTCGATGCTGTCCTTGTAGTGCGGAGATCCACTCGCGTGTAGGAGACCAAGATCTACGTCTCCTTCTCTGGGAACAGGAGTCCGCGGCGTTACCTTTACTCCGCCATTTTTTCAAGTCCTGAAATTGAATGGATTTTGATGGAAGTGTACACATGTGTATAATGATCACCACATTCAAGACATAAAGCATTCCATCTTTGCATAACATTCCTGGTGCCCCTTTCTAGTCAATCTCTATTCCTATGCCCCTACTGATTTGCTTTGTTTCACTGATGATGCGATTTATCTCTTCTAGAGTTTCATACAAATGGAATCACATAGTATATATTCTTTTGTGTCTCGTTTCCTAATCTCACCGTGTTTTTGAGATTGATCCATACAACTACATATTTGTTGCCTTTTTTGCTGAGTAGTATTCAGTGTTAATGGACATTTTTTCCTTTTTTTTTTAAGAGACAGGGTCTCAGTCTGCTGCCCAGGCTGGAGTACAGTGGTGTTATCATACCTCACTGTAGCCTCCAACTCCTGGGCTCAGGCGATGCTCAAGTGACTTCTCATGTTACAAGCACATGCTACCATGCCTGGCTAATATTTATATGTTTTTTGTAGTGACGGGGTCTCACTATGTTGCCCAAGCTAGTCTAACTCTTGGCCTCAAATGATCCTTCTGCCTCATCCTCTCAAAGCGCTGGGACAGGTATGAGCCACCACACCTGTCTCCTTTTTTTGTTTTGTTTTGTGAAGGTTCTGTGAACATTATATACAAGTCTTTATGAGGGCATATATTTTTCATTTATTTTGGGTAAATACCTAGGAGTGAAATTGTCAAGTGATGGGATAAGAGATGTTAACTGTCAAACAGTTTTCCAAAGTAGCTGTACCATTTTATATTCTTGCCAGCAACATTTGAGTTCAGCTCCATGTTTCACCAATGTTATCAGTCTGGTACTGTCAGTCTTTTAAAGTTTAGTCATTTTAGTGAGTGTATAGGGGAATTTCAGTGTAGTTATAATTTGTCTTTTCCTGCCGGTCAATGATATATGGAGTATCTTTTCATGAGCTTATTGGCCTTTCATGTATCTCACTTTACAGTGTCTTTTCAGTTCTTTTGCCCGTTTCTTATGAGATATTTATTTTCTTTTTATAGAATGTTCTTTATAAATTATACTAGTACATTGTCAGACATCTGTATTGCTGGCATTTTCTCCTTATCTGTGATTTGCTGTTTGCTTTCTTTTTTTTTTTTTTTTCCAACTTCCTGCTCCTGCCGCTATTTGCTTTAATGGTTATCTTTTGAAAAGCAGTCATTTTTAATTTTGATGAAGTCCAGTTTATTTTTTTTTTGCTCCCTGCTTTTTGTCTTCTAAGAAATCTTTGCCTATCACAAGGTCACAACTATTTTCTCTTATGTTTTCTTCTAGAAGTATTATATTTTTAGCTTTTACTATTAGATTTGTTGTCTACTTCAAGTTTAATTTTTGTGTATGGTATGAGATGGAGGTTGAGGTTCCTTTTTTACCCCATGTATCAGATTTTTCAGCACTATTTATTGAAAAAACTGTCCTTTCTTTTGTTGAATTATCTTGGCCCTTTTTAAGAAAATCAATTGATTATATATGTGTACTTATATTTCTGATCTCTATAGTCTGTCTTGTTGATCTATAAGTGTATCCTATTCTAATATACTCTGGATTACTTTAACTTTTAGTAAGTGTTAGATAGTGTTTAAACCTTCAAATTTGATATTCATTTTAAAAATTCCTTTGGCTATTTGTGTTGTTCCTCTCCATACAAATTTTAGAATTCGCCTTATTGATTGCTGTAAAAATAAAAGAATATGGTATTTATTGGAATTACATTGAACCTAAAGATTAATTGGAGGAAACTGACATTTTAAGAGTATTGAAGTTTTCTGTATTCTTTGTGATTTCATGTCTACTTGGATTTGTCAGTTGTTGAGAAAGAGGTGTTGAAGTCTCTGATTTTAATTGTAGATTTGTCTATTTCTAATTGTACTTATGTCTAGTTTTCCTTCATATATTTTAAAACTCTGTTAGTACATAAATTTTTAGGAATATATGTCCTCTTGATGAATTGACTCCTTTATTATTATGAAATGACCCTCATTATTGATGATAATTTTCTTGGCTCTGAAATCTATTTTGTTTAATGTTAATATAGTTACTTCTACTTTTTTTCAGTTAGTGTTAGCATGGTGTATCTTTATCCATTCTTTTACTTTTAAGCTATTTTGTCTTTATCTAAATAGGGTGGTGGGTAGCATATGGATCAGCCTTTTTTATTTATCCTAGATGATAATCTCTGCCTTTTAATTGAGTTGTATAAACATTTACTGTGTTATTGATATACCTGAATTTAATCTACTTTTTGCTTTTTTTCTATTTTTTTCAACTGATTTTTCCCTCTTTTTCTCTTTCATTGCCTTCCTTTGGAGTGAATTTTATTCCATTTATCTCCTATTTCAAGTTATTATTTCAGTAGTTATACTTTAGGGTTTATAGTATACATCTTTAATTTATCACTGTCCCCTTTCAAATGGTATTATACCACTTCACTTATCAAAAAAGAACCTTACAGCAGTGTACTTCCATTTCTCCACTCATGGTCTTGTGCTATGATTGTCATATATTTTACATATATATATATATATATATATGTATATATATGTCATAAGCCTCACAATACCTTGATATTATTTTTGCTTTAAGTATTCAATTATCTTATAAAGAGATTTAAATAATAAGCAAATAAGTATTTTATGTTTACCAGTGAACATTTCCTGTGTTTTTTATTCCTTTTGTACAGGTCCATATTTCCATATGGTATAATTTTCTTTCTGTCTGAAGGATTTCCTATAAAATTGCATGTATTACAGAAATCCTAATGACAGATCTTTCTGTTTTTGTGTGTCTGAAAAAGCATTTATTTTGCCTTCTGTTTTGGAAGATATTTTCACTGGGTATATAATTCTAGATTGACAAGTTTTTTTTTTCCAAATTGTGCCTTTTTCTTTTTACTTGTATTGTTTACAGTGAGGAATCTGCTGTAATCCTTTTTTTGTATTCTGCTGTGTGTAATTTTGCCTTTTCTATGCTTGCTTTTAAATTTTTACCTTTACTATTGAGTTTCAGCAATTGGATTATCATATTGATGTTATTTTCTTCATGCTTTTTTTGCTTGGGGTTTGCTAAACTTTTTTAGTCTGTAAATTTGAATTTCATAAAATTTGGAAAACTTTTAGCTTTTATTTCTTCAAATATTTTTTCTGTCCTTCCCTATTCTTTTGCTTGAAGACTCCAATAATATATTTATTAGACCATTTGAACTTGCCAAACAGGTTACTGTTATCTTTTTATCTATATCTTTTATTTTGGATAATTTCTTTTTTTTTTTTTTTTTTTTTTTTTTTTGAGACAGAGTCTCGCTTTGTTGTCCAGGCTAGAGTGAGTGCCGTGGCGTCAGCCTAGCTCACAGCAACCTCAAACTCCTGGGCTCGAGTGATCCTACTGCCTCAGCCTCCCAGGTAGCTGGGACTACAGGCATGCGCCACCATGCCCGGCTAATTTTTTATATATATATCAGTTGGCCAATTAATTTATTTCTATTTTATAGTAGAGACGGGGTCTCACTCTTGCTCAGGCTGGTTTTGAACTCCTGACCTTGAGCAATCCGCCCGCCTCGGCCTCCCAAGAGCTAGGATTACAGGCGTGAGCCACAGCGCCCGGCCGGATAATTTCTTTCTTAAGAGATGAAGTCTTGCTCTGTTGCCTAGGCTAGAGTGTAGTTGTATGATCATAGCTCACTGTAACCTCAAACTCCTGGGCTCAAGTGATCCTCCTGCTTCAGCCTCCCAAGTAGCTAGGACTACATGCATATGATGTGTATGCCACCATGCCTGGCTAATCTTCTTTTTATTTTTTTGTAGAGAGAGGGTCTTGCCATGTTGTCCAGGCTGGTCTTCAACTCGTAACCTCAAGTGATCCTCCTTCCTCACCTCCCAAATTGCTGGGATTTCAGGCATGAGGCACTGTGCCTCATGAGGATAATTTCTCTTGCTGTCTTTAAGTTTACTAGTAACTTCTTCCATGATGTCTTATTGCTTGTTAGTCACATCCAGTGTTTTTTGTGTCCCTCCCCCACCCCACATTGTGGTTTTCTTCTTGAGCAATCCAGTTTGGGTTGTTTTATATCTTCCATGTCTCTACTTAAATCTTTCCTCTTAATACATGTTATCATAACCCTTTTAATGTATATATCTGATAATTCTGTCATCTGTAGAATCTTTTTCTTTGCATGCTAGTATTTCTTCTTTTAGATGGCATATTTTTGTATTTCTGTACATATTTTTAGGTTTTGTTCTGAGAAGCCATTAAAAAACTTGAAAACAGCATATCCCTTTCAGATCTTGCTTTTAAACCTTGTTATGCAGAACCAGAAAACCATGTAGTCCAGGATTAATTTTGCCCCAATGCTAAAATAAAATTTTTCTTAGTACTCTATGTGTCATGAATTACAAGCTTTCCACTATGGATATTCGTGCAGGGACTATTTATTGCCCTGCATGAACCCCTGATACTATTCTCTCTAAACATTTTGGTTGTTTTTTCTGTGACACTGAATAATTTCCCACATGTATGTAGTAATTGGTAAGTACTCAACTGAGCAGTTGATCCTCCACACGTCTCTGGAGTTCTTGCTCATTGGAGCTCTCTTTTCTGCAAACTCTATTAGCTACATTGGCCTCTGGATTCCCATTTCCATCTCTTCAACAGAGAAGAGTCTACTGGGTTCCACCAAGGGTCTGATTTCTTGGGGCAATTCAGGCGCTCACCTTGGTTGTTTGTTTCTCAGTGATCACTGGTTTTTGTTTCCTGACTCCACTGTCTTGAAAATTGTTGTTGCATATATTAAAATTATCTAAGTTTTTAGTTGTTTTAGAAAAGAGGGTAAATACAGTCTCTGTTACTCTGTAAAAACTCCTGGGTTTTATTTTTTCTGCCCTTTTACTTTTAACCTATTTATTTCTTTATGTTTAAAGTAGGTTTCTCATAGATAAAGTAAAGGAAGTTTTACTTTTTTACGTGCACAATCACTACATTTGAATTGAAGCGTTTAGACCAGGTATTAGCAAACCTTTTCTACAAAGAGCGAGATTGTAAATATTTTAGATCTTGCAGGGCATATGGTCTCTCTTACAACTGTTTAACTCTTATTACTATGCAAAAGCAGCCATAGGCACTATGTAAATGATTAGGCATGGCTGTGTAACAATAAAACTATATTTGTGGACACTGAAATTTGAATTTCATATAATTTTCATGTGTCATGAAATATTTTTTAAACATTTTTTCAAAAAATATTATAATTTCTATAAATAAAAAAGCTGTTCTTAGCCCACAGACCATAAAGAAACAGGTGGCAGGCTGTATTTGGTCTATGATCTGTAGTTTGCTGAACTCCTCTGTTCAGCCCATTCTTCTTTAATATAATTATTAATATGGCTACCATCTTGCTATTTGTTTTCTGTTGTCCCATCTATTTTTTATTCTTTTTAATAGAGAATTTATTATTCCATTTTATCTTCACTATTGGCTTATTAGCTCTACCTCTGTTTTGTTAGTGGTTTCTCCATGGTTTATAATATGCATCCTTATTTACCACCCCCCAATGATATTATAGCCCTTCACTTAATATAAGAACTTTATAACAATATACTTTCATTTAAACCCTTCTATTATTTCTACTATTGTTCTCACAGATTTTCCATCTACATTAAGCCTATTATTATTAAGCCTGTTATTATTTTTCATTGACTTATTTTTTAAGTTGAACAATGAGGGGAAAAGTTTTAATATTTACTCACATATGTGCTGTTTGACAATTTTCATTTCTTTCTGTGAATCTAAATTTATATGTGGCATCATTTTTTATTTTCCATTTGAAAAAACTCTTTAACATATCTTGCAGTGCAGATCTGAAGGAAATGGATTCTCTCAGCTATTTTTCTTCTGGCTTAAAATTGTTTATTTTTCCCTTTGAGAGAAATTTTTACCAGGTATAGAATTCATTTGACTTTTTTGTTCTTTTAGCTTTTAAAAAATGTATTCCATTGTTTTTTGGGTTTCATAGTTTCTGACAAAAAGTCTGTATGAATTCTGGAAGTTTTTCTGGAACTCTTCCTGGAACTCTGCCCTAGAAGTTCAAGTTTCCTAAGCCTCTGAACTCATCTCTATCTTCTCAACACAGTGAAATTTCTGTGCTGAATTTAAGATTCTGCCTTCTCTGAAGTCCAGAATGCTCACCTTGTTTGTTTTGTTTCTCACAGGAATTCTAGTCCTTTAATGGTGTTGGCCATTGTCTCAAAACTATTGTTTCTAATTTTTTTGCTGCATAAGGCAAAGGACCCTGTTACTGTATCATGGCTAAAAGAGAAAGTTCTTTCTTTTATAAAGTTAAAAAATAAATATTCATTGGATGCACTGGGAACTATATCTCTAGTTTGGATGCTGGAAATATAAAAAACATGAACTGTACAGACTTGGTATCTATTCTTGTGACACTTTCCTTCCAGAGTAAGTAGAGAGAAACATTTAATAACTAAGCAAAGCAAAAAGGTAATTTATGGTAACAGATAAGCTGTGGAGACAATCCTACAGGCTGGTATAGTAGAGTAATGGGAGAAAGAATATACTTTAGATTGGAAGAACATGAAAGCCATGTTAAGGTAGGAATATATGATCCAAGACTTGATTGATAAAACACAGGCGTTGCTAAACTATGATATGAGGACTAGTGTCTGTTTTGTAAATATAGTTATACTGAAACACAACCAAATTCATTCTTTTACATGTTGTCTGTCAAAAATGACAAAGTTGAGTAGGTGGCCGACTAGCCTAAAATATTTATTGTCTGATCTTCTCATAAAAAGTTTGCCAATCCCTGACATAAAAGAACTACACCACTTGCTCAGTTTAAACTGAGATGACCACTTATTGTAGTACTTATAAAGTTGGTATGTATTTTCTACCCTTTTTTGACATAATTGACCACTTCCACCTTCTTAAAACAGTTTCTCCTTTCCCTTAGCTGATAGTATGCTGTCTTGTTTTTTTTTGTTTGTTTGTTTGTTTGTTTCTAATCTCTCAGGCCTTTTCTTTTCAGCTTCTTTTGTATACTAATTTTCCTAAATCTGACCTTTAATGTTTCCATTTCTTAGGGGTAGGCCTCAGGTCTTCTCTGTTTTTTTGCTAAATAGTCTCAGATACTCCTGTGTTACCATCCATTTGCTGATGACTTCCAAATATATATCTCTAAATAGGCCTATCTTCTGAACTTTTATGTATCTAACTATCCAAGTGACACCCATTTGTCATCTAAAATGTAATAGGCTTTAAACAGAACTCATGACATATCTTTAAAAAACTGTTTTATATTTATATTTCTTCATTTCAGGAAGTGACATCTGTTGCTGATGTCTATAACCTAGAATTCATCATTACAGCCAGTTGTTAAGACCTTTCGGTTCTCCCTTCTAAGCATTTGATTCTTCATAGTTCTGTGCTTCAGCATTCCTAGTCCAAGCTACCTTTTTATGACCTCTGTGGTAGCTTCCTATTGGTCTCTACATATCTCTTCTTTTTTTTTTTTTGAGACAGAGTTTCGCTTTGTTGCCCAGGCTAGAGTGAGTGCTGTGGCGTAAGCCTAGCTCACAGCAACCTCAAACTCCTGGGCTCGAGCAATCCTTCTGTCTCAGCCTCCCGAGTAGCTGGGACTACAGGCATGCGCCACCATGCCCGGCTAATTTTTTATATATATATCAGTTGGCCAATTAGTTTCTTTCTATTTATAGTAGAGACGGGGTCTCGCTCTTGCTCAGGCTGGTTTTGAACTCCTGACCTTGAGCAATCCGCCCGCCTCGGCCTCCCAGAGAGCTAGGATTACAGGCGTGAGCCACCGCGCCCGGCCATACATATCTCTTCTTATGTCATGCCTCAAAGTGGTTCATCAGATACCATAGCTAGAGTGATTGTTTTAAATAAATCAGTGGCTTCTCACTGCTTTTAGGATAAGTACCTAAATCTTTTCCATGGCTTATAGAATCTACTGGAGAAACCATCCCTTCTAGCTTTATCCTATACCATTTTTCTTTTTTCTAGGTACTCTGGCATTCTTTCACTTCCTAAAGTCTCTGAATTCTTCCTAAATTCAGGGCCTTTGCATGTATTGTTTCTTCTACTTGGGATGGTCTTTTTCTCTCCTCTTTATATTCCTAGTCTGTTTTCTCTAGACAGCCTTTCCTCACTCTCCTTCCCTCATCTTAGGATTTTAAGGTATGTGATGTCATATTACTTTGTCCTAATTCTTTAGTGTACTTATCACAACTGTGATTAATTGCAACTATAATTAATATAATTATTTATTTATCCTCTCACAAAACTATAAACTGCATAAGAAAAGGAATTGGTGTCTGTCTTATTCACCATTTCACTCCCATCACCCAGTACATTTTCTGATAGTATTTGTAAAATGAAATAATAATTGAGTATATTATGTCTTCTAATTATCACAAGAACCCTATAATTTATCATTTCTCTTTGAGAAGCTTTTAAATTCCTTGGCAAAAACAGCTACCATATATTGAGCAACTCCCATGTGCTGGCAATTCACTATGCTACATACACAATCTTATTTTCACCCTTATAACAACCCTACTGTGTAGTTAGCCTTATCCCCATTTTTACCTGGGGAAACCAAGGCTCAGAAAAGTGATTTCATTAGCCCAGTGTCACACAGTTAGTAAATGACAGAGCCAGTAATTCAAACCTAATTGGTCTTTCTTTAGAGGTTCTTATACTTCACCACTGTGCATTACTGCCTTCTAACCAGATTATTACTGGGAAAACTCATGCAATTTCTAATTTTATCATAGTCCTCCAACTAATTTTCCCCTTTTTTTTCACTTATTGTAACTGAAGGGGTTAAAGTTGGTTTCTATACATACCATCTCATATATTCATTAATAGTTTATATTCGCATGATTGTAGAAATGCATGTGTTTTTTAGATTACCAAACATTTGTGAAATACTGGAATTTAATATTTTGGCTTGGATCTTTGAAGACATGCTCTGCAACAGTTTTGCAAAAAATCACACCTGGATTACAAACTAATTCCATTGAATGTTCATTTTTTTTTTCTTAATTGTCATTAATAAGGTTAGACTCTAAGATAAATTACTCACAAATTTAATTCAGTAATGCAATGTTTTATATTTTCTCTATTTTAGAACATGCAATAAAACTTGAACATATTTTTAAGAGTCCATTTCTTAAATGAGTTTATCATATAATGCGAGCCACTGCTTGAAAAAGTGCAGCTTAGCTTCATTCTGTTATTATTGCATCTTTCAAGATTCTTAAAGTTTCAGCTATTTTAAATCAGTGTCATGAAGAATTAATTTTTGTCTTTCAGCATTGGCAAATTCATTTTTGTCATGGATCTTATCCTCTTACAATGTTTATGAAATATAAGTAGAATTACCTATGATGTTTTGGTAGAGCTGAATACTTTGTCCCCTTTTCCTATTTGCAAGCTTTGTAGACAGTATTGTATTATAATTCTTTTCTAAAATTTTCTGTTTTGCAACTTCCCTTTATAAGAATTAATCTACTTGTTTATGCAAAAGGAGTCAATAAAGCATTTGAACTAACCCCAGTAACATCACATTATAATTAATAATATTACTGTCATTGGGGCTTGCATAATAATAATCCATAATGATTTTCTTTCACACTTAACTGCTAAACTTTGTAGCCTAATATAGTAATTTTTATTACAGGGATCAGTTTTTTTATTTGCCTCTTCAACTGTAGAGGAGTACATAGACTGCTAACCTAGTATTTCCTGGTTATTTTATAGAATGGGAGGTGAGAAGTAGAATTGAGGAAGGGATTTTAATTTCGTATAAATTTATCTGCTATTAATTTGTTGCCCTACTAAATTTTTATAGTAGCTATTGAACTTTTGCAACCAGTCTTATTCTGAGTACTTTATTAAAGTATCATTTGTTAGCTTCTCATATCATCTCCTTATCATCTTACTTATATAAAATGGAATTTTTTGCTTATTGAATTTTTAATAAAAATTAAGTGACACCCATACACACAGAACATTGAAGTTCCAGACTTGTCCATGAAAGAGAACAGTTAATCATAGATTTATAAGGCATTACCAAAAAAAAAGCTAAGTAAATTTTTTATAAAAAAACCAAAAATGAATAGTGTGAGGGAGGAGCAAAATAGACATTGTAAAATACTTCAGTTTACTAGTTCTCTGAAATAAAGTTGTACATATATGTAAAAAAAGACTGACATGATATTTTTAAATATAGATTCTAATATTAAAAGAAGGAAATTGTCAATTTTGGAGATGTAATATATCATTTTTAGGAATCTTGTTTGGAAATTCAACAAAGATATTTTATACCTATGAAAAACCTGATTGGAACATGTCAGAGACATAGCAAGTACTGCCAATTGGAATGCCAGAGAGGCTGAACTCTGGGAAAATATATTCTTTCAAGTCATCACTAGAGCAGCTATAATACATGAAGATAATTTAATCATTTGGACTGATGCTGGATTGTGGACTTCTTCCATATCCAACCTTGAGCATTTAAAAAAATATTCTAAGACTAATTATTTTGTTCATGAAAGCAATTTTTTATTATTGAGCTTCTGAACATAACTGAATTCTAAGAGGCTGTGAAAATGATGTACTTACTAGCATTTTTGTTATTGTAATCTCCATTTCCAGATGATTTTAGACTTTTGTTACCTTTGTCTCTCCCGGCTTTTACAGAGACTTTCTTTACCTTACATACAGAAAAGAGCTAGTAACAAATGAAGAATTTACATACCTGCTTTTTTTTTACCCTCTCCTAAGAAAGGAGAATTCATCCACTGCCACTGTACCTTTTTTGTTTTCTTTTTTGTCTTGCACAGAAGACTGACATCTTCCTGTGAAGGGCTTGTGGCAAACCTATTCAACTCGGGTTTCTTCCTCCTTGAGAACGATCTGATCCATCATCATCTGAAGCAGGGATCACAGTCTAAGGGTCCAGGTGAGGGCAAGTCAGTCTATATGATAAGCCAGTTTCTTTTCTGGTCAGGTAAGTCACATTCAGGCATGACTCACTAAGCATCAGCTAGCCTTAGTTCTTTAAAGTTTTCTAGTCCCCAAAGAGAGAGACACAATTCATCTATCCATTTATTCTAAACTATTAGTGATTAATCACATCATTAAAAAATTCTCTTTGCTGTATAATGTGATCATTTTAGGATACTTGCTTATCTTAAATTCCAGAAATCTTAAAAGGAGTGTATGTTTGTGGTGAGAGATAAATACTTAAGCAGACAGGTATTTCTAATTGCAGTTTTACTGCTTATCTTATTTCCATTTTTATTGAACTTGTAAGAGTATAGAGCAACTTAAAATCAATGTAGAATGTATGATCTTGTACCCTTAAAATTTTAATAACTTTTAACTGTTTGTAGATGCTTGAAACCACAAGTAGATTCGGAGTATTAGAGCTACCACTTGTACCAGTGGTTGTCATGAAGGTCTTTGTTGGCTTGCTGTGGATTCTTTCATTTAATGTCAAAATGATTAAGGGCAGAGACAAGAATTTCTCTGTTCTTTATCCAGCTTCCATATGCTAGTGATAAGAAGAAATTTGTGATTATTCCTCAGGCAAGTGATCTAAGCTAATTGAAGTCTGGCTTTTACCTTGATGCTATCTTATAACTTGGGAAGTCAAATAAGCTGTGGCTATGAGACTATTTTCTAGACAACTTAATTTTCAAGTTTTTTTCACTTGGGGGAAAAAAATTCTGCCTTGTTTTCTAACATTCATACTCTATCCTTCAAAATGTATTTGTGCATTATGTGTAATTTGTTTCATAGGTGACCACTTATACCATAGTAAATTAGTTGTTAATATTTTAAAATATTGATTTGTTTCATCATGGTAATGATATTGTATACATTTGATTCTGAGGAAGACAAATACTATGTATCTTGTCTCTGCCACTTGCCAACACACAGATAGGGATAAATTGGGCTTTTATTTCTCCTATTGGCTGATTCTCCAAATGACTCATAAGTTATGAACTGAAGTTAATGTACTTCAGTGAATTTCATACAGTAAAGAGTGACTGCTAGTCACTGGGAAGAAGACAGATTGTCTTATTCTGAAATTTGGCCAATCATGAAGCTAAATGATTGCATTACCTGTTACATTGGCTTCTTGAGATTTATTGTTTTGTGCTTATTACTCAAAAATGTCTGTACTAGTTTGAGCAAAAGAACTTTTCTTTGGCTGGAAAGGCAACTTTTTAAAGTATTCTTTAGACCTGCCTGATATTTTACCATTGGAGCCTAAATAAAGTAATTGTTTATTCAATTCTTTATCAGTGCAGTTAAGTTAGTATAGATTTAGACAGAGAATTTGTTGGGTACAAATCCTTTGTTTCTATCTCCTTATGTTTAATGTAATATGTGTAGAAGAACAGAAATATTTATTGGTATTTAAAAATGTTTCCAGTAATATCGCTCTTGAACAGAAAAGGTATTTATTTAACTCTGCTTCAGATTCTCATAGGAAATTATTTCTGACTAGATCATAACTGTTTTAAGATGATTAGGTTTCTATAGGTGAATTATATGAGTATCTAAATGTATCCTAACTCAATCATATATATAAAGTAATTTAAATATTTGGAAATCTGAATCATATTTCTAAACCAAGAATGTCATACACATTAAAATGTGTATTAAATGTTAGAATCTGCATTGTAATTTACTCATTGGGCATATTTCAAAGGCTTAGGAAGTAGCACAAATTTCCCATGATGCTCTTGGGCTGGACAATTCAACTACACTGTCAAAGAGTTATAATTTGGAAGAAATTAGCAAAATATGAATGAAAATTCATGGTTATATATGACTGGCTTTGGAAGTGCTTATGTATCTAAGAGTATGAGTTTTAAAATAGCCTTTCCTTTTTTCCCCCTACTTTTATTCTTTTACACTCTTACTTTTGTAACCAGTAGTATTTTAGGTAGATTTACATGTAAACTTTAGACACTTCCATATTTATAGTGAAATCATTACATCCGTTTTAATAAATGAATGAACTAAAATTTAGAAAGTTAAAACATGATTTTTTGGTCCTTAAAACATCAGAGTGGAATCAGCTTTTAATCGTCTACACAAAGATTTATAGACTTTAAATACATAGATCTAGATTACCTGTGGTAGCATTTCCATTCTATACCAGTCAACATTTCAGAGACACCTGATATGTGTAACAAGGAACATGCTAGCTAATTTTACTATAAACAAAACAAAATTAGAAAGCTTAATTTGTTGTGAAAATTTGATGAATTCTAAAACCAAATATGTGACTTTTAGACTCTTCCATGTTGATAGGATCCGCCTTTTCTAATACAAAGATATGTTGAGTTACCTTTTAAGCAAAGTATGTTGTGTTTGAAATAAAGCATGGCCTCGAGCCAGGCATTTATGGAGATGACATTCTGAAATTGGAGGTCCCTTTCCTTATTCTCACTTCCCAGGTAGGATTCGATTGCATTACTAAACAAACAGTAACATTAAAATCATGTTTTGCATTTCTTCCTGTCTATTTTCTGTCCTTTGTAAGAGATACACAAAAAAGACCAATGAATACCATTTCTTTTAAGAAGCTCTTTTAATGTATCCAAGATACTAGAAACTATCCTTTCATACCTCCTGAGTAGTGGCAGCATGCAGTTGTATAGAAAGGAATTTTCTACCTAGCTTTTCTTTTGGTTCTGTCTTGCCATTAACACAGAGCAATGTATATCCTACTATTATCTCTGCCATCCCTTCATGTCATTGGTTAGATTGCCTGATGGCTACTAATGTCTCAAGTTAATAACCATGAAATACTTCAGAAAGGTGGTACCCACTTCATAAAATGTATGTGGTTGCTAAAATCTTATTTGGCTAGAAACAACTGAATTTAGTTGACACTAAATTCTAAAATTGTATATTGTTAGAATATGCTACTTCAAACAAACACATTATGATTTACTTTCAGTTCTGAAAATATTCAGAAGGATTTGTTATCTCTTGCAGACCTTCCTGCAACTACTAATGGGATGAACACAATATATCACTTTTATAATAGTGAGCTATTAAAGGCAAGCATAAAGCAGTCTGAAGCCCATAAGTGCTGCCAACAGCTCCTGCTTTAATGAATTCCCTTTTAGATGTCCATTAAATGCTCGTGGCAAATGTACTCATAATGGAAATGGCAAATCTAAATGGGTAGATATGAATAATCCATGGAGTTTAAATTCTGTTTATGATCATCTTCACATTTAGTTTTCAAGACAACGCAGTTTAGTTTTCATTACAGTTTGGAATAAAGAGGACAGGGAGTAATTGATTGCTTCAAGCAGATTAAAATCAATGGTTTTCTTTTCAAAGAACCAGTTCAATGCAGTAATTCCAACTTTAAACATTGATTTAGGGTACTCAACACAAAATGTTTTGTGCTGTGTGAACTTTTATATAGAAAGACTAATATTAATTTTATTTCCCTATATATCTATATAGTGAAATATAGAGGTTGTTAGTAGCATGTGCATGACTTAATAGTGATCTATATTAAGTCATTTTGATATTATTGCAGTCATATAATGAATCAATGAGATTCCCGTCATCACTGTAATACTGTTTGTAACCCATTAGCACAGAGAAATTACAGCCCATCATACATCATTACTGTGATTGAGGCTTTATTACCATATTCTCAAATTGCTTGCTTGCTATAAAACTAAATAGACACAAGACAACTATAGGTGGAGTATAGACTATGCATTATTGTGCTACGGTAATGAGGGATTATTGTACCATAATGGGGTGAAACTTATGAGGAAAATAAACTTGGCAGTAATAGAAAACTGGAGACCCTTTTTACATTTGCTTTTATTACTGTAAAGGTCAAATATATTTGTTATGCTCAGGTTATTGTTTATGTGTTACATGAATCATAGCCTCTTAATATTTCCTAAAGGTCTTCCCCGAGCCCCCAACTCCAAATTGTATCCTTTCAAAGTCTGTAGTCTGATGCACTTTGAATGCTCAGTAATGGACTTGGAATCTGCATTTTGCCACTTGTGAGGTTAGACAATGCCAAGCCTGACATTTTTGAGAGTGGGTAATACCATTTAAACTATTTTCAGGGCTCTATACATTTTATTAACAATTTGAATAGGCCAATAGTCTTCTGGCTCTTCATTTGAAATAAATGTATAAATGCAGCAATATTCTCAGCAATGAAGACGTGTAAAATATGGAACAACTGCCTAGGGCCTGATTGTAAAAGACTTTTGATGTTTCAAAGAGCAAAATGGAAGAAATATATTGCATCCATATTAAAGAAAAAAATCCCACGACACTAGAACTTATTAGTTAAATTGTGCATATGTTCATTTACTCTCTGTTGGGTTTTATTTATGAATTATAACAGTGAGAGCATTATTTGGAATAGTAGAAAGCATGGTACACTGACTTTTGAGACAAGTTCATTGCATGGATTCAAAGCTCTGCTAAGTACAGAGTGGCTTTCTGATATTAGCCTTGTTGTGATTTGATACCATGATACCATGATGGTTTAATTATCAAATAGGAATATAAAATAAAAACTGGAAGCTAGCATAAAATCTGTTTGTGATTATAAAACATTTTACCTATAAATTCTTAGTGAAAACAATAACAAGCACTTGTAAAATTAGAAAGGGCAACATATTCTTCCCCAAGGTGACACCTTATTCCTAAGTTATAATACCCTTACAAGCCACTTACCCATTAATCTTATGCTTATTATGATATAATTACTACTCCCTTTGTAAAGTATATTTTTTATTTATAACATATACAGTGATTGCAGTGGTATAAACTTGAATGGTTGCTTATCATAGTATGTCTTATCTGCAGTGAGAGGTGTTTCAAAAATGGAGAGCTTAGAACTGGCTGAAGAGACTAGGCCTAAATGATGTCTCAGCCAGCTCTGTTATACCCTTAAATGTAAGAAACTGTAAAACCTCCTAATTAACCAACCTCATTCCAAAGTGTATGGCCATTTTGAACTATATGAATGTTTTTGTGATTTTCTCTTGGTTCATTTCATCACGTCGTGTGAGCACCTTTCATATTAAAAATAAATAGAAGAAACAATGCAAGAGCAAAATGCCAGGCATAATAGAGAGATGCAAAGTTTATGGAAAGATGCATTTTAAATCTTTAAAGTCCTCTATGACTTTTACCTGCCTCTAAATCTTTTGGTGAAAAAAGGGAGGACACGAATATATTAAAGTGTGTGTTTTGGGTTTTTTTTAAATAGTAAGACAAGTAGCAATACATTTTTTAAAATAAACAAATGAATAAAATAAGAAAATAAACAGTATGAAGGAGAAAATAAAATATTATATAGAGTATAGGAAGTACTTACTAGATGGGGTTGTTATAATAGGTTATTTATAAAAGCTTTTCTGATAAGATGATGTTTAAACAAAAATCTGAATAAAGTGTAGGACAAGCCGTAATGGTTATCTGTGGTAAAAAATATCCCAGGAACAGTGAAGGTTCTGAGATAAAAGCATATTTGGTGTGTTTGCAGGATAGCAAGGCTTCTGTGGCTCAGCAGAGTAGATAAAGGGAAAAAATATAAGAAATTAAAAATTATACTGTAGTAATTTTTAAAATAAAGTGAATTTAATAACATTAAATTTTTTTGGTTAGGTTTTTCCTATTAGAGAGGTGGTTCAAAGTCAATGATGCTTCCAATAGCTTTTGTAATATACTGGAAATGACCTCGTTTTTAACTATATTATTTTAACGTATAAACCCTATCATGTATATCTTTTGTGAGGATCTAGGTTTTTGTTTTTGATAAGTGGTGGCAGAAAGTTTAAGTGTGAGCCATACAGTTTCTTACAAACTTTTAGAGTTTTAATTGGCAGATTTTTTTTTCTGCTGGTGTAAATATGTTTTCAATTTATTTCTTAGCACTCAGTAAAAACAAACATTATTTCATTTAGTTGCCTTTTGAAGGAAGGTAGTCTAGCACCATTAAATCTCATGAAGTCTTGTTATTTTATTTATTTGGGTTGCTGACAAATGGAAATAGGTGAAATGTGAAGTTTGGGGCATATTCAATCCTGTAAAAGGGGTCCTTGAATTGAAAAATGTTTTGAGAACCAGTTGCCTTCTTTAAGGAAGAAGACGTTGTTAGTACTGTTTCCCCCCAAATAAGACCTACCCATAAAATAAGCCCTAGCAGGATTTCTAAGCATTTGCACAATATAAGCCCTACCCCGAAAATAAAACCTAGTCATAGGTGTGGCTATGTAGTGTATCTGCACAACCCATGCATTTCATTGTGGAGTGGTAAAGAAGATGAGCAGCAGCCCTTCTTATGTACCCCATGAGAGTTCTGTTGCTCGACATGAGAGATTGGAGCCAATGGTTCTAAAGGAAATAGAGTCGCAGGAAATTCAGGATGGAATTCAGGGTTTGGAGAGTTATGATGATGTTCCAGAAGAAGACAACTATATTTGAATAAATGTAGATTGTTGTACCATACTTAAAAAAATAACACATCCCCTGAAAATAAGCCCTAGGGTGTCTTCTTGAGGGAAAATAAATATAAGACCCTGTCTTATTTTCGGGGAAACATGGTAGCATGTGCATGATTTAATAATGATCTGTATTAAGTCATTTTGATATTATTGCAGTAATAATGACATTACTGTCATTGCTATAATACTGTAATGACAGCTAAGGACCCAAACATGTTAAAACCAAAGTAGAAAGAAGACCTTAGGAGAAGGCTGAGATTCAAGAGAGGAAAGAAGTTAAAAATATATAAAAGTTTAAGTTTTAAAACAGAGAAGAGGAAGCTGCTGAAGAAAGAATTCTACTTAAATTGATTACCTACTGCTATGTAGCAAATTACCCTAAACATAGGCGTTTTAGCAAAATACATTTTATTTCATAGTTTATTGAGGGACAGGAATTTGGGGACTGCTTAGCTACATGGTTCTGACTTAAGGTCTTTCATGAGGTTTCAGTCAAGATGTTCAGTTAGGGCTGAAAACTTGACTGGGGTTGGAGAATCAGCTTGCACAATGGCTCATTCACTTGACTATGGACAGGAGGCCTCATCAGTTCCTTGCTGATTGTTGACAAGAGGCCTTACCTCCTTGCCACATGAAACTCTCCATAAGGCTGCTTGATTGTCTTCGTGATATGAAAGCCAACTTCCCCAAAATGAGTGATCTAAGAGAGGGAGCAGGAAGGAAGCCACTATTCTTTTTATGACTTACTCTTAGAAGTGACACATCATCACTTCTTCCATATTCTGTTGGTGAGAACTGAGTCACTACATTCAGCCCATACTCAAAGGGAGTGAAAATTAGCTCCATCTCTTGACAGTGGGGTATCAAAGAATTTATGGTCATATTTTAAAACAACCACAGTTGATCTATACCAAAATCAGCCTAACCAATCTTTATGGAGGCTGAAACCAGTATTCTAGAGTTAAGAGGAAATGTAGACATTCTTGAGCCTTCTTAGCTCACCCTCCCGAATCTTTAACATAGATTTTTTTCTTGGGTTTTGATTTTCCCAGCTTTATGTGGCTATTAAGCAGTACGATTTGAAGGATCAAATTTAGGAAGTACATCTGGCTAAAAAAGGACCCTTAGGTCTAAGAAGTAGGAGACTGCAGCTCACATGTGGTCTAGCCTACTTTACTATGACTTTAATAGACAAATTTATAGCCAAAGCTCTGTTTAAAAAGAGTCATATTGTTTAGTTGTGTACTTTGCATTAACTCCCTATGGGACTTGCAATCACAATACTGGTGAGAGTTTTGAGGTTCAGGAGCCTATCTAACAGGGACTGTATACATGTAATTACTAAAAACTTTATGAAACTAAGGGTTCAAATACTCCTTTTAACTTATGGATTAATAGATGGTTAGAGGGATGGAAAGATACTCTGTGATTCAGGTCCTTGTGTTTTTGGCTTTTTAAAAATTTTTTTTTTATTTCAGCATATTTTGGGGGTACAAATGTTCAGGTCACATATATTGCCCTTGCTCCATGTGAGCCAGAGCTTCAAGCACGTCCACTCCCCAAATGGTGCGCACTGCACCCATTAGGTATGTATACACCCATCCCCCTCCTCCCTCCCACCTGCCCGACGCCCGATGAATGCTATTACTATATATGCACTTAAGTGTTGATCAGTTAATACCAATTTGATGGTGAGTACATGTGGTGCTTGTTTTTCCATTCTTGGGATACTTCACTTAGTAGAGTGGGTTTCAGGTCTATTCAGGAATACAAGAGGTGCTATATCACCATTGCTTTTTGTGGCTGAGTAGAACTCCATGGTATGCTTATACCACATTTTATTAATCCACTCATGTATTGACGGGCACTTGGGTTGTTTACACATCTTTGCAATTGTGAATTGTGCTACTATAAACCTTCTAGTGCAGATGTTCTTTTTATAGAATGTCTTTTGTTCTTTGGGATAGATACCCAGTAATGGGATTGCTGGATCAAATTGTAGTTTTACCTGTAGCTGTTTGAGGTATCTCCATATTATTTTCCACAGAGGCTATACTAGTTTGCAATCCCACCAGCAATGTATGAGTGCTCCTATCTCTCTGCATCCATGCCAACATTTATTGTTTGGGGACTTTTTGATAAAGGCCATTCAGACTGGAAATAAGTGATAATATTTGTGGTTGTGATAATCATTGTGGTTTTGATTTGCAATTCCCTGATGATTAGAGATGTTGAGCATTTTTTCATGTTTCTTGGCCATTAGTCTATCTTCTTTTGAGAAGTTTTTGTTCATGTCCATTGCCTACTTTTTGATAGGGTCGTTCGATTTTTTTCTTGCTGATTTTCCTGAGTTCTATATAGATTCTACTTATCAGCCCTTTATCTGATGTGTAGCATGCGAATATTTTCTCCCATTCTGTAGGTTGTCCAGGCCCTTGTGGTATATAGGAGGATGCCAGAGTTATAATCATTGTTTCCCTATCATAGGAAGCATATTATTTAGAGAGAGCTTGATGTTACTAGGCCTCTAAGATGCCAGCTGTTAACAACAATTTTTATATATTGTTCAGGTTGGAAAGAAAAAGTTACCAATTCTTTGCCGCTACAGGTAGGCACACATGTAGAAGAGCAATCACTAAGAGTAGTGTTATAAGGATAAGGGCTTATTCCCCAACATGTTGTTATGAGAGTTTTCAAACATGGGGAAAAGTTGAAAGAACTGTACAATAAACATCCATATAACTACCACCTTAATTCCATAATTAAAATTTTGCTATATTTGCATTATTACATATCTTTCCATACAAAAAGCCAAAGCTGTAGGAAATTACAGATGAGGAGACTATGCCACAGTACTTTTATTAGTGATAGTCCTAGTAAAAATCTCTTTAGTATTGAAAATCACTGTATATAGCTTTGAATTCTATTATGTGATTATGATTCATTAGTATAGTTCATCAACAGTCTAGATATTTGTAGTGACATTCATAGGGTCTTATAATTTCTTATACCTCCATGGTTCATGGCATGCAAAACAATTGTGTAGTTGAAAGAGCCATATCACTTGGAGACAGAAAGCTTTGTTTTATGTCCTAGCCATCTCTTAAAAGCTTCATGACCATAAAGGGAGTATGAGTGCAGGATATATAGGAATTCTTTTTAACTATTTTTGAAATTATTTTGTAAGTTTGAAATTAATTGAAGATAAATCATAGAAAATAAATAGCTTTGTTACTTCTCTGACCCATGGCAGACTTAGTGCATATCTGAGATCAGGGATACCTGCTAATAATACCAGAGGGACACTGAAAGGGTAAAGTTAGAATGTAGATACATGTATCTCTCTCACTTTTCAGGCCTATTATAGGTACTCAGTAATTTTCATGAATGGTTAAACGTGTTCACTGAGAGTAGCATATGATCTTGTAAGCAAATCCTTAATCTTGAGCAGCTGGGCAACTTTGAGCTATTGAGTAAGTCCCATCATGCCTTACTTTCTGCTACAGTGATATGAAATAGTGGTAAATATCCAATGTCTAAAGACATTTAACTTATCTCATAGAAAGCTCCTATAAAAATTCAAGGTCATGTTATATAATATTTATTAAGCAAGTGAGCCATTTCAGTATTTGATGTCACTCCTCTTCATTTTTTTGAACCATCACTAGGTGCAAAACAACAAATCCCCCAAAGCAAATAAAGAAACCAGGTTACCACTACCCCTTTCATAATTTAACTTGTGATAAAATGCAAAAATATATTTTTACTTGTTGAAGGAGGTCCTATATGTCCTAGTTGAAATCATTTTTTTGAAGTAAGGTCATGCGTTGCTTAACAATGGGGAGATGTTCTGAGAGATTCACTGTTAGGCAATTTTGTTATTGTGCAAATACTATAGAGTATACTTATATAAACCAAGATGGTATATCCTACTACACTCCTAGGCTATATAGTATAGCCTATTGCTTCTAGACTGTAAACCTGTACAGCATGTTACTATACTGAATACTGTAGGCACTTGTAACACAACTGTAGGTGTTTATATTTCTAAACATAGAAAAGGTACAGTAAAAATACAATGTGAAAATATAAAAAATGGTGCACCTATATAGGGCATTTACCATGAATGGAGCTTGGAGGCTGGGAAGTGGCTCTGGATAAGTCAGTGAGTGGTGAGTGAATGTGAAGGCCTAGGACATTACTGTATACTATGGTAGATTGTATACTTAGGGTACACTAAGTTTATAAAAAACACTGTCCTTTCTCAATAATAAATTGATCTTGCTTACCATATCTTTTTACTTTATAAATTTAATTTTTTAACTTTTTGACTTTTATAATAATTAGCTTAAAACAAACATTGTGCAGTTGTTCAAAAATATTTTCTTTAATTCTTATTCTATAAGATTTTGCTATTAAGTTTTTTTATTTTTTATTTTTTTTACTTTCTAAACTTTTCTGTTAAAAACCAAGACAAATTACCTAATATGTGTGATGTGCACCACCTGGAGGGTGGTCACTCGAGTGAAGCTCTGACGGGGGTGGGGGGGTTGTCAAGGGCATTATATGTAATCTTAACAATATTTGTACCCCCATAATATGGAAAGAAAAAGAAAAAAAAAAAAAACCCAAGACAAAAACAAATTAACCATTAGCCTACCCCTGCATAGGGTCAGGATAAGTTATCACTAGGCATTAGGAATTTTTCAGCTCCATTATAATTTTAAGGACCATTATGTATGCAATGCATTGTTGACTGAAATGTTGCTATGTAGTGTGTGGCTGTACATCACTACAGGCCGATGCTACACTTAAATATATTTATTGTTTTCAGTATTAATAAAATATTTGTAGTGAAAGATGATTAATTAAAGCTGGTGAGTTGTTTTCATCAAAGAGGAATTTTCCCTTTGCTAATATCTTGAGGATGATCAGGAACATCAAGAATAGATTTTATTAAAGTAATAGTCATATGTGAATCATATTTGGATTAAAAGGTTCTAACTAGTGTCCTTTTTGCTTTGCTTTTCTTAATTATAACTGTAAATCAAAAACAATGTAAAACTATAGTAGGCCAAATATTTTCTAAGAACTGTTTAATGTTTGTAATAACCCACTCTAGAGGGGGCATCATCATCTTTTTGCCAGGAAAACCAAGTTTACAGAAAAACTCTTACTCTTAAATTTGTGCTTTATACAAAGGGAGTATATATTATAGATATTTGGAGAAGTAGTTATATAAAATCTTTGCACTATTTTTAAAAGGATAATTTGGTTAAAATAAATAAATAATAATGTACTTAATGGGCACAAAAGTGGATGATATGGGATGACTTCAGAGAAAAGAGCTGATATTATATATTGACTGACGACTGCTTTCCTGTATTTAATGGTAAACAGTTTATACCAGGGGTCCTCAAACTTTTTAAACAGAATGCCAGTTCACTGTCCCGCAGATCGTTGGAGGGCCGTTTGAGAGTGCGACACACGTTCCACTCATGTGCACTGTGGGCCCGGGACAAGTCAGCTGCTAAGCAGGACAGGCGATGGCAGAAACACCCAGCAAGCCAGATAAATGTCCTTGGCGGGCCGTATGTGGCCTGTGAGCCATAGTTTGAGGACGCTTGGTTTATACTATGCAAATATTAACCTTTATCAAGTAACTGAATATTTTCATGTAGATGTTCCTGTAATTACCTTTGTAATGAGTAATTCTTTTTAAAGCAAATATGTAAAATGAAGTATTCTTTTAAAAAAAATAAACCTGGGTCATTCTTATTTTTACTTAAAATATTTATTCCAGAGATTCAGTAATATATATAGGATAAGATAGTGGTTTCAAACTGGTTTCCAACCTGCAGAACTGTTCCTTCAAGTGAAATTTTACACAGAAGTAAATGGTTCTCACTGAAATGAGGATGTAGGGTTATAGGGAACCAGATAATCCAGTGGTTCATTCCTTACTCTGTGGTGCCCCTGAGGTATCTCTCTGGCATCCTAAGCCTCACAGGAATGCCTTTTGAGTGCTGTGGGTATATGTAGGAATTTATAATTCATAGGCCATATACTATTCATTTGGCTATTAGATGACATCGACTCCATGTCACTGTTAGATCACATAGGCTAGCCAGGAGTAACTACAATTGTTCAACAGGAATGATTTATTTAAAAATTCAAGAGAATTATTTATTATATATAAAAAATATTAGACAACATATTGTCTAATCAACACTGATAATTATGTAATATAGGGTCAGATACTTTCAATTCCCAAATTTCTTTATAGGTATATAATGAGAGGGAGTTGGACTAGGTCAAATCAAAAGCTCCTAGCACCTACTATTCTGTCATTCTGATAGTAAATATTTATTGACCTTCAATGGACAGTCTGAAACTTTCCTGTTATGAGGTAGAGAAAAAAGTCTTAAGCTGTGTTCATAACTCAGATTAAATCTGAGATTTAAACTCAGATTGGTAAAATAAAACCAGCTAACATAAACTGTTAGAAACAATCTGTTTACAAAGTATTAGTAACTATTTTGGACTATAAGACCTAAATTTATCAAGAGGAAAATGTATATAGAAAGGATCTATTTTTAAATTCTTACATTAAAAAAAGTCCCTGTTTGAGATTTTATATGATTTGGTGGACTAGCAAATTATACATTTATATATTTCCCACTAAGAATGAGAAATCAATCCTATTGCACTATTATAATATGAGCTTCTAAGCAGATGTAGAAAGGTGTTAATTATTATATTTTCTTTCTCCTGCTATCTATAAACATTAATGCATACATTACATTTCAATTTGATGCCTCCTGTGAGATCTGTCTTCTTAGAAATAGAACTAGAAATCTGTATTTTTAGGCTTTAACAGATCATATAAATTTAGTTGGCATATGGCTTGAACATTAAGATTAAAGTCATAAATTTTTCTTAATTGTTTATGAATATAAATTAATTTATTCCTGAGGCTATTCTTCAAATAAATTTTAATATAATATTAAGGTCACTTATTAATAGATATATTTTAGCATATTAAAGAAATATTTTAGTAATGATTTTATGTTGAAATTTTATCAGACTTTATTGGCAATTTTAATTCACTAAGGTTTATTTTCTCTTGAAACCATTATAAAATTTGTAGAGAATTTTATATTTATTTGATATTTGACCTAAATACATGAATTGGTTTTGATTTGCTCACAAAGGTAAAGAGAATTACAAATTTACTCATAATAAAAGTATTAGAGAAACTGTCAATAAATTTACTGTTATAATTGAATCATATGATATCTAAATTGTTGATAATATGATCTGCTCGTTAAACAATAGTGTCTGGAGAAAATGATGGATTAATTGACTGATGGCTAAAGTTTCCCTCAAATATAATGGTTTACCCAGTTTGATTTGATTTGTGTAAAATAACTTTCTCTAATAAACAATTTGCTCAGAGGCAATGGAAGAAATGAATGGTTATCAAACCAAACTTAATTAGTCTATCCTAGATTGATATTACTTGGGGAGTCTTCATTTTAATTGTGGAGTGCTGGATACAAAGAGTTTGGTTCATTATTTTTTCCTGTATAAACACTATTGTGTAACTACCTATGGAATAATAACATGTGAATTCATTTTAATAAATGCTTGTAAAGTGAATTAGCTAATTATGCTAGGCTAAAAATGATTCCTTTAATTATTTTGGATATTTAACTGGTACTTCAATTTTATTATTGTTCGTCTGTAAATGTGATTTGTATTAGCTCTGCCAAACTAATTATAATGTATAACTTAACAAACAATTTGAACAGTTTTGTAATGCTTATTGTTCTCTTGTGCAAGAGAAAACATTATTTCTAGTTTGCACGAAGATAAAGGTTTGACACAAATTCAGACCAAAAGGATGGCAATATATATAGAAATAGAGAAGAAAAAAAACCTCTCAATATCCTATGTAGTAGCTTTATACAATTATATGTATGAGAAGAATGATAGATTTTATTCAGGAGAAGACAAAACCAGTGACTTGTTAGTTTATCTTCAGATGTGGTTTGATTTGATAAGAGATTTGATTAATTCTTACATTACAAGCTGAAAAGGAGAATTGTCTTCATGTTCTTTCTATGGGGGAAAATTCTGTCCTCATTCTGAAATAGAAAGATTTATATTAATAATGCATTATGTATGTCAAAAACAATATGATTCTTAATCACTTTTACTTGGCAGATTAATTCTAGTTGTCTTTGAATCAGAAATAAGAACAAAGGCTATAGTAATAAAAAATATAGCATCCTAATTTAGGCTTTCTGGGAGAAAAGTAAAGTATCCTCTATGAAAGTATGCAACCTAAAACATTCTTTTTCTTTTTTTAATTGATATACAGTAAAATTCACTTTTTAATTTTTTTGTGTGTGTGTATACAGTTCTGAGTTTTAACCAAGTATATGTTCATGTAACCACTACCACAATCAAGATACAGAATAGTTTCATCACCTAGAAAAATACCTCCAACATGCTCTCTCACCCTCCCTTTATCCTTAACCTCTGGCAACCACTGATCTGTTTGCTTTCACTATAGTTTTGCCTTTTTCCAGAATGTCATATAAATGGAATCACATAAACCTTTTGAAACTGGTTTCTTTCACCCAACATAATGCCTTTTAGATTCATCCATGTTTTATTAATAATACAATATAAATAGTTTGTTTCCTGTCTTCCCCTCCCCAAATTGAATATAGCAACACTAGTATCAGTTATTGAAGTTAATGTAAAGGATCTGCCATAAATGGAAATTCAAAGTTCCTCCTTCAAAGTATCCCTGTCATAGTTACAATTTGATTTTCCCCCTATTCACACCTACAGTTCTGCCTGTTTAACTCCTGCATTGTAATTTTATGGATGTTCCATAATTTGTTTAACCTGTCTCTAACATAGGTGCTTGGATTTTTAAAACATTATTACATTCAGTGCTGCAGTGAACATATTTGTACATATTTGTTCTGTAAGTATATCTACCTAGAAATGAAATTGCTGGGTGAGAAAAAAAAACACCAAAAAAAATTGTGTGGATTGCAATTTGAGTTCCAAAAAGATTGAACCAGTTTGAACCTGTTACTTTGCCATCAATGTCCACCTTTGTAATCTTTGCAAGTCTAGTAACTGAAAATGTCTTACTTTTATTTTAATTTGTATTTCATGAAATATTAGGGCATTTGAACTGAATTTTGTTGAAATAATAGTACTCTCCAAATTTATTTCTGTTTCAACACAATCTTAATTTTTTATAAATCCCAACAAAGTTTTTTATTTGGTTAGTTTTTGTTTTGTTGTTATTTTTACCATTTTAATAGGATTGTAGGGCATCTCATTATAGTTTTAATTTGCATTTTCTTAATGGGTAGTGATGTTGAACATGTTTTCATGTACTTAATTGCCCTCCATATGTCCTCTTTGGAAAGTATTTGTTTGGGTCATTTTTTCATATGTTTATTGGCCATTTGTCTTCTTTTGACAAGCTTCTGTTGATGTCCTTTACCCACTTTTTAATGGGGTTGTTTGATTTTTTTCTTGCTGATTTGCTTTAGTTTTTCGTAGATTCTGGTTATTAGCCCTTTATTGGATGTATAGCATGCAAACATTCTGTAGGTTGTCTCTTTGCTCTCCTGGTAGTTTCCTTGGCTGTGCAGATGTTTTTTAATTTGATCAGATCCCATTTATTTATTTTTGTTGTTGCTATGATTGCCTTTGGGGTCTTTTTCTTAAATTCTTTGCCTAGGCCAATGTGTATAAGACTTTTTCCAACATTTTCTTCTAGAATTCTTATAGTTTCATGCCTTAGGTTTAAGCCTGCTATCCACCGTAGGTTGATTTTCATGAGAGGTGAAAGGTGTGGATCCTGATTCAGTCTTCTACATGTGGTTATCCAGTTTTCTCAGCACCGTTTATTGAATAAGGATTCTTTTCCCCAGTGTATGTTTTTGTCTGCTTTGTCAAAGATTAGATGTTTGTATGAAGATGGTTTTATATCTGGGTTCTCTGTTCTGTTCCATTTGTCTATGTCTCTGTTCTTGTGCCAGTACCATGTTGTTTTACTTTCTATAGCCTTATAGTACAGCTTGAAGTCTGGTAAATTGATGCCTCCCAATTTGTTCTTTTTGCTTAAGATTGCTTTTGCTATACGGGGTCTGGTTCCATATGAAGCATAGATATATTTTTTCTAGATCTGTGAAAAATGGTGTTTGTATTTTAATAGGGATTGCATTGAATCTAATGATCACTTTGGGTAGTATAGACATTGTAACAATGTTAATTCTGCCTACGCATGAGCGTGGACCTGTTTATGTCCTCTGCTATTTCCTTCCTCAGTATTTCTTAGTTCTCCCTGTAGAGGTCTTTTGCCTCCTTAGTTGTCTATATTGCTAAGTATTTTACTTTTTTTGTTGCTATTATGAAGGGTATTGAGTCTTTGATTTGGTTCTCAGTTTGACTGTTGTTGGCATATAGGAATGCTACTGATTTCTGTACATGGATTTTGTAACGTCAAACTTTGCTGAATTTGTTTATTAATTCCAGTAGACTCAAACCCCAAATATTTGGGTTCCAGATATAAATCATATCATCAGTAAAGAGTGATAGTTTGACCTTGTCTGCTCCCATTTGGATGCCTTTGATTTTTTTCTCTTGTCTGATTGCTCTGGCTAGGACTTCTTCTAGCACTGTGTTGAATAGAAGCAGTGATAAAGGGCAACTTTGTATGGTTCCATATTAAGTGGGAATGCTTTCAGTTGTTCCCCATTCAGTATGATGTTGGCTGTGGGTTTGTCATATATGGCTTGTATCATTTGTAGGTAAGTCCCATCTGTGCCTGTGTGTCATCATTCTTATAAAAGACTATTGAATTTTGTCAAATGCTTTTTCTGCATCTATTGACAGGATCCTATGGTCTTTGTTTTTGCTTGTATTTATGTGGTGAATTACATTTAGAGATTTGCATATGTTGACCCATCCCTGCGTTTCTGGGATGAAGCCCACTTAGTCATGATGGATTATTTTTTGATAAGCACCTAAATTCGTTTTGCTAGGATTCTGTTGAGAAATTTTGCATCTATATTCATTAGGGATATTGGTCTGTAGTTTTATTTTTTTGTTGCATTGTTTCCTGGTTTTGGTATCAGAGTTATGTTGGCTTCATAAAATGTGTTGGGAAGAATTCTCTCCTCCTTGATATTGTGAAATAAATTCTGCAGGATAGGCACCAATTCTTCTTTGTAGGTCTGGTAAAATTCAGGTGTGAAACCAACTGGTCTGGGACTTTTATTTTTAGGAAGGTTTTTTATTGCTGTTTCAATTTCAGTAGTTGATATTGATCTGTTCAGGAATTCTATTTCTTCCTGGTTGAGCCTAGGGAGGCTGTGTGTTTCTAAGGATTTGTCCATTTCCTCTACATTTTCCAGTTTATGTGCATAGAGGTTTTTATAGTGTTCATAGATGATATTTTGTATTTCCATGGCATCAGTTGTAATTTCTTTGTTTTTATTCCCAATAGAGCTTATTAGAGTTCTTTCTTTTCTGCTTCTCATTAATCTATCCAGAAGCATGTCAGTTTTGTTTATTTTTTCAAAGAACCAATTTTTTGTTTTATTAATCTTCTGTATAGTTTTTTGGTTATCAATTTCAATAGTTCTGCTCTGATCTTTGTTATTACTTTTCTTCTGCTGGGTTTGAGGTTGGTTTGCTCATCCTTTTCTCATTCTTTGCAATGATTCATTAGATTGTTTATTTGTGATCTTTCTGTGTTTGGATGTAGGCATTCATGGATATAAATTTTCCTGTCAGGACTGCTTTAGCTATGTCCCACAGATTTTGATAACTTATGTCTTTTTTATCATTTAGTTCAAGAATCTTTTGATTTCCATCTTGATTTCCTCCTTAAAGCAATAGTCCTTCAGCAGAAGGTTGCTTAGTTTCCATGACTTTGTGTCGAGATAGGAGTTTCTATTGGAGTTGATTTCTAATTTTATTCCACTGTAATCTGAGAAGATGCATGGTATAATTTATATTTTTAAAAAATTTTTGAGACATGCTATGTGGCCTATGATAGAGTCAATCTTAGAGCTAATGAGAAAAACATTTAGTGGTTTTTTTGGGTTTTTGGTAGAATATTCTTTAAATGTCAGTCAGGCCCATTTGTTTTGGAGTTCTGTTCAAGTCCATTGTTTATTTTCTGTTTGGACGATTTATCCTTTTCTGTCAGAAGTGTTGAAATCTCTGGCTGTTGTGGTGTTGCTGTTTATCATTTTGTTTAGATGAAGTAGGATTTGCTTTATGTATCTGGGTGCACCTGAGTTAGGTGCATAAATATTGTTATATGTTATTGTTGAATTGTACCCTTCACCATTATATAGTGACCCTCTTTGTTTTACGTTACTTTTTTTGATTTGAAGACGAAGTTATCTGCAATCAGAACTGCCACACCAGCTTTCTTTTGGCTTCCATCTCCTTGATATTCTGTTTTCCATACCCTCTCCTTGAGTCTGAATGCATCCTTATAGATTAGATGTGTTTCCCGAAGGCAGCAGATACTTGGCTTGTGTATGTTTATCTATTTGCCCAGTCTATGTCTCTTTAGTGGGCAGTTCAAGCCATTCACATTTATTGAGAGAATTGATAAGTGATATAGATTTCTGTTCATCCTATTGAATTGAACTTTGTTGCTTTGTGTTCTCTCTTGAGCCATTGTGATATCTGGCCTTTGACCTTTAGCTTTTGGATGATTTTACATTCGTAGTGTTTATTGTGCTGATCCATATGTAATACTGTTTTGAGTACTTCTGGAGGGCAAGTATTGTCTTAATGAATTCCCTCTGTCTTTGCTTGTTGAGAAGGTCTGTATTTCCCATTCATATACAAAAGTTAGTTTTGTGGAGTACAAAATTCTAGGCTGGGAATTATTCTGTTTGAGAAGAATGAGAATGGGACCCCAATTTTTTCTTTCTTGTAAGGGCTCAGTTGAGAGGTCTGCCATTATTCTAATGGCTTTTCCTTTGTAGATTATCTGCTTCTTTTGCCTTATAGCTTGTAGGAGGGTTTCTTTGGTGGTTATTTTGGTCAATCTGATGACTGTTTGTTGTGGTGTCTTCCTGTTTGTGATGAATCTCCCAGGCATCATTTGAGCTTCTTGTATCTCGATATCTAGATATTTAGCAAGGCCTGGGAAATTTTCTCCTATTATATCCTCAAATAGCTTATCCAGCCCTTGTGTATTTTCTTCTTCACCCTCATGGATATCTGTGATTCTCACATTAGGCCTCTTCACATAATCGCTTATTTCTTGTAGGCTTTGCTCTTTTCTCTTATTTCTCTGCTCTGTCTCTGCAACTGACTTATTTAGTTGAAAGGTGTTATCTTCAGTCTCTGAGATTCTTTCTTCTGTTTGATCTACCCACTTGTAATTCCTTGAATAAATTCCACTTGTAATTCCTTGAATAAATTCTTTATTACTAGAAGTTCGGTTTGATTTTTCTTTGATAGTTCAATTTCTTTAGTGACTTTTTCTTCCAAGTCCTAGACTTTTCTTGTGGTTCTTTGTGTGGTTATCCATTTTTTTCTTGCATGTCATTGAGTTTTCTCACAATCCATGTTTGAAATTCTTCTGTCATTTTAGTGTTCTGAATTTGGTTGATGTTCATTGTTAGAGAGCTGGTGTCCCCTCCCCCCTTTGGGGCTGTGTTTTCCATTTGATTCCTCATACTTTCAGAGTTCTTTCACTTATTGCTTTCCATCTGGATCAGCTGTTGCTTCTTACCCTTAGAATTTCGTTTGAATTATCACATGCGCTGTTTAGTCTCTGAGCCAGTAGGTGGTGTTTGTGGGTGAGATTCAACCACACCCTGCATGATGAATCAGTAGATGCATTTAAAGGATGTGTAGAATGACCTCCCTGTCAGTAGGTGGCACTTGCTGGGAGGAGCAGGCTGCAGTGTTGTTTTGGGGTCCTGTAACCAGCTCTTATTCCTCTGGAGGGGCACTCTAGCACCTCAAGTAGTGGGTAATACCACGGGACTTCTAGATATATCCTTATTCTCCATCTCAGTGGGGGCAGTTTGAGGAGTGAGTCTGGGTGTAGCTGGATTGGGTGAGCCTGCCCTCAGGCACCACAAATGATGTTAGCAGGGGTCAAAGTTCTATTCTCTGTTTCTGGGCAAAGCTGCCAGGGAGGGGCTAAAATGCCCCCACTCAGCCAAAAAGTCTGTGTGAGGGTGGGCCTGTCTAAGACCTGTAATCTGGAGCAGGCCTTGCTCCTTCCCACCCTCCCCTAGTCCATGTTTTCTCCTGGGCCTCTGCCAGCAGGCAGGACCTCAAGCCAGTGCATGTTTTCCTAGCTGTGATGTGGACCAGGATGGTCTCTGTCCAGGATCTCAGCCTGAACTGGGCGCATGGCCCTCCCATGGGAGGAGGGTTGCTCCTCAAGCATGCTTATCTGCCCCTTAAGGCACATACACCTCAGTAGGCTTGTTTACAGATATCCCTTCTGTGCCCAGGAGCATTGCAATCAAGACTTGGGTATAAGGAATCTGGGCTGCAGACCTGTCCCCTGGGCCATGGAGATCAATCCCTGACCCTGCCAGGGATAGGAGTGCTGGTCTCAAGTCACCCACAGGGTGCCCAAGCTGGATGGATCATTGTGCCCAGAAGGAGCTGGAAGC
Source organism: Microcebus murinus (assembly GCF_040939455.1). Lineage (NCBI taxonomy): Eukaryota > Metazoa > Chordata > Mammalia > Primates > Cheirogaleidae > Microcebus > Microcebus murinus. The sequence goes on from NC_134124.1 coordinate 33,961,205, forward strand.
CTGGTGCCCTGTCCACAAGAGGCTCACTGCTCACTGGTGGTGGCCATCTCTTGACTGGTGTTGACAGTTCTCTCCCGCTACTCAAGAGCCCACCAGCAGTCCGAGATGCAAGGGAGGGGAAATTTAACTTCTCCACCTACCCTTGTCACAGGTCTCCAACTTTTCTCCTTCCAGTTCTCCTCTGCAGTGTCTTCCCATAGAGTCTCCTTTATTTTTAGGCATCCTTCCTTCTGACCCTCATTCGATCTATGTTTATCTTCCTGTTTAATTTTTTTTACTTCTAAAATCTTTCTTTCTTGCAGAGACACTTGGGCTGGTGGTTTTTCTCATCTGCCATCTTCACCCAGGATACAATTCTAACACTCCTTTTATGGGCTGCAGTTCCATTGTTAGTTGCCATTAGGATCTGTCCAGTATCTGCTATCCAGTTGCATATTTGGGACCTGGCTAGTGCTCTAGCTCTGTAAAATTCTGAAAGCCCTTGATATGCTATTTATTCTTAAATTCACGCATGCTTACATGATTGTTGAGTCCAGGTATTTGTATATCACTTTATGGGATAGCTTTTTGAGCTCTATCCTGTTGCAACATCCCCAGCACTACATTCTTTCGTGGGGCCTCTTTTTTGTTGTTTGCTGGTGAGAAAGTCAGGTATTTAGATTTTCTATTGTGCCACATAATTTCTGCAATTGTACAATTTCTACATCCAGGGCCAAAAGGCAGGAGGGCAAAGATAGGGAAACAAAAGGCAATGGCAGTTTGTCCCATTTTCTTAAGACCATGGGTCCTCTGATCCGAGATAAAGACTTTTTAAAAGCCTTTCTTTCTTAGATGCCTTCCCAATCTCCACACCGCTGCAGTTCCATGGAATGTCTGGTGACGAGGGCAGATAAAATTTTTAGAACAAACACAGATGATTTCCCCTACTCTTACTGAGCCTTATGAGCCCCATACCTACCTCTTGGGCCAAAAGGTGAAGGCTCTTCTGAAGTTCTTTGTTTCCACCCCTAGTACATATTTCCAGTTCTAAGGCTGCCTGTGGGCAACACTGGATTTTTAAAAAAAGTAAGAGAAACATACTACTTGTTTAGCAGTACTTTGAATTCTGGTCTCATCCCCTGGTCTTCCCACTTACTGTTTATTTTTTTCAAAGTCCTTAGATATTTTCACTATGCTCTCTGACTAGGGTTTACATTTTCACTCAGTGAGAGAGACAGGGTGTAGTTTGCTTATTTCATCTTATCCAGATCCAGAACCTCCCTAAACCATTCTCTTTTTCTTCCATTAAGCTGAATGCCCCTCTGCTTTAGGAAAAAAAGACACTTGAATTTTTCTTGCCAGACTATTTGGCACATAGTATTTACAACTAAGTATTTACTGATTGATTATCCCACACAGGTGATGCTAATAAAGATATTTATATGCAGTTTCAGGTAGATGTGCATGAACAAAAGCAATATGTAGCACTCCGGATTCCCATTTGAAATGAGCCCCATTACTTTACTGTGTGTTTATGTGTGTCTATCTTTGTGTCTTTTGTAATGATATAAACTGTATTTATAATTATTTTAACATTAATGTATATATTTTGTCTAAGAAGTAAAAAATAGTAACATTTTTATGAGTAATAATTCATGGGAATATCATTTGATGTTTAATAAAAATGAAACATTTTGAAATTTGTGTGCTCATAATAAACATTACCATTTAAATAACCTATATTTCATTTGAGAAAGCACTTTAAAAGAAATCATTCTATTAAATCATATATATCCCAGGGATAAAAAACATTAAAAATGTTTGTAACTATTTTTAAAGGGTTAGGTGATTTTTTTTGGGGGGGGGTAAAGTATAAAAAATGTTATCTAATAGGAATATAAATATAAGTTATCAATTGATCCTAAGCGTTTACTAGATTACAAATATAGATATTAATGGACACAAGGAAAGACATAGAAACTTTGGGATTAAAAAAGAAATATATTTCATCACAATAGATATATTAAAAATAAAAAAAGAAATATATTCTGTACTGTTTTCTTAAGAATTAGTATACATTTTATACAGTGTGATATTCTTAAAGGTTTTACAAGTTTTGAGACTATCTCTAATATTGAAATTAGTTTGATCTTTAGGTTGAATGTATATTCATGCAGAAACAATTCAGTCATAGAAACTTCAGATGGACTGTTTCTTAAAAATCCCCCAGGATCTGATATAAGCCAAAGTTCTTCCCTTAGTCTGCAACATCATTGATGTTTGAACTTAGCAATTTGATGAAGCTCTTCAGCTTTTCCAGGAGACTCTTCTTAATTCAATTTATTTTTTTGGTACCAAGTTTTTTCTAATGTTAAGTCTTGATTTTTGTAGAACAGATTTGTTTAGCCATTTTTCTTCTCTGGCTCCAGGATTACTGTTGAGATGTTTCACAGTTTCTTAGCACACCATTAAAGATATAATTTAAACTACTTGATTCTAATACTCAGTTTAGCTCAACCTTCATTAGGCACACACCTTGTGCTATGTTCTGTGCTCTAGGTACAAATGAAATAGGGAATAAGACTTTATACCTGATTCTGAGGAACTTTGGTTAATAAGTGAGAAAAACATACAAATTAGTTTTAAATATATCATACAACATATATAGTAGTACCATTGAGAGCAGATGTTATACACAATAGAACATGATTTATTCTGGTTTGGTGAGGGATCAAGGATGGGTTTGTAACTTAAATTCTGAACAGCCACAGAAGAAAAAAGAAATAAAGACTGTCCCTGACTTATGATAGTTTGATTTAATGATTTTTCAACTTTGCAGTGGCAAAAGTGATATACCTTGAGTAGAAACCACACTTTGAGTATCCACTTGGTCATTCTATTTTTCACTTTCAGTACAGTTTTCAATAAATTGCATGAGATAGTCAATACTTTGTTTTAAAATAGACTGTGTTAGGTGATTTTGCCAACTGCAGGCCTGTGTAAGTATTCCAAGCACATTTAAGGTAGCTAGACTACTCTGTGATGTTCACTAGGTTAGGTGTATTAAATGAGTCTTTAACTTAGAATATTTTCAAGTTATAATGAGTTTATTGGGACATAACCCCATCGTAAGTCAAGGAGCACCTGAAAAGTCAAAATGCAAAGTAATTTTGAAAAAATATTATAGGGATGACACAATCAGAAAAAGAGATAAACATAAGTGGGTTTACCATAATACTATTGAAACTTAACCTTCTCAAAAGGGCCTACTAAAGCTGGATTTGCCCCTCCTTATACAAGATGTAAAGGGTAACAATATTATTATCAGAAATCTAAAATAAAAGAGAGGAAAACTCTTGCAAACTCAATAGGCATAATTTCTAAAAGATGGCCTTTAAAAGCTTGCTGTGTCAGTATTTTTCCTGCTGTCTTTATAGAAAAAAATCTAACCTTTCTGTAGATGAAAGCAAGCAAGTTCTATTAATTAGAAAACCAAACTTCAATAGGACAGATTATCTTAGAATGTTCTTTTTTGAAGGGACTTTAAATGCAATAAGTTTAATTTAATTTAGCCTCCTAATTTTATAGGTTAGAAATTTCAGGTTCAACAAAATTACGTAAAGAAAGCAAATCTTATGATTGCCATTTTTCTTCCTTTTCCAGTATATTTAGCAACCCTCCCTCCTGAGTACTTCAAAAGAAACTTTTAGCACAAAATATATTCTTTCTTGGAATTACTTCTGTTTGTTTCTATCAGTGGTCAGAAAAAATGTAATGTTAACACTGGAAAAATTCATAAAAATTAGCTGTTCTTAAAGTTTTTGGTGTCAAAGATTACTTTGAGAATTAGATAAAATCTGTCCACCATGCCCCATTCATAGACCACTAATGTTAAGTAAATAAATAATTTCTGACATTTATGGAGAAACCCAGGACCCAAAGACAAAAATGAGTGATTTTTCAATATTCAGAAGTAGGTCAATGGTAGGTAGAAGAAAATAGAATGGTCTACTTATGCATAGTTAAAATTTTCAAATTATATTAAGTTAATAAAATATTTTTCTTTCCTATTTGCCTCTCCCTCCCCTATATTGAACATAATAATCCTAGTATCAGTTTGTTGAATTAATATACATGATCTCTCCTATATGGATGGAGCCTTAGTTTCTCCTTCAGAGTATCCCCATAATAACTCGAACTTGATTTTTGCTCTTTTTCATGCATGTACTGTTGCCTTTTAAATGACCGTATTGTTTTCCATTTTATGGAAACACTGTTCATTGTTTAACCCGTCTCTAACATAGACACTTAGATTTTCAAAATATATATTATGTTCAGCACTGTGGTAAACATTCTGGTACTTACCTGTTCTGCAAGTATATGTACCAACATTCTTAGAAATGAAATTGCTTGGTGAAAGAATAAACACAAAAATATTTGTGTGGATTCTGGTTTGTCTTCCAAAAATATTGAACCAATTTGTACCTCACCAACAAAGCATACAGTTATTATTTCTCTATGACTTTGCTGTTTTTTACTCTTCTTTGTAATCTTTGCAAATCTAACAATTGAAAACATTTTAACTTGTATTTCATTAAGTGTTAGTGCATTTGAACACACTATTATCAAGATGTCAGTTCACCCCATGTGAAATCTCAGAATGTTTTTTAACAGATATTGATAAGCTAATTCTAAAATTTATGTAGAAAGGCAAATGAACTAGAAGAACCCCCAAAATTTGACACTCAGAAAAAGAAGAACAAGTTGAAAATTTACACTACCCAGTGTTAAGACTTACTATAAAGCTACAGATGTCAAGCCTGTGTGGTACTAGCCAAAGGACAAACACATAGTTCAATGAAACACAATAAAGAGCCCAGAAATAGACCTGTACAAATATTGTCAACTGATTCTTGACAGAAGTTAAAAAGAAATTCAGTAGAGAAAGGATAGTCTTTTCAATAAATGGTGCTGGAACAATTGAACATCTCTGTGCAAATAAATAAATACATAAGTAAGAACCTTAACATGTACCACACTTCTTATAGAAAAATTAACTCAATGGATCATAGACCCAAAATGTCCAACATAAAACTATAAAACTTCTAGAAGAAAACATAAGAGAAAATCTCCATAACTTTAAGTTAGATGATGGGTGTTTAAAATTGACACCAAAAGTACAATCCATTTAAAAAATTTGGTACATTGGGCTTCACCAAAATTTCAGACTTTTTCTTTATGAAAGATACTGTTCCAAGAATGAAGAGACAATCTCTGAATGGGAGAAAACATTTGGAAATTGAGTGTCTGACAGAGGACTTGTATCCAGGCTATACAAAGAACTCTTAAGAACTTGACAATAAGGGTGATAGTCAGAATATGTTATCCAAAAGATATCTATACCATAATCCAAAATGGAGTGATGATGTAGAAGAGGAAATCAGAATGATGTAATATGAGAAGAACTCAATACAGTGATGCTGCCTTTGAAAATGAAGGAATAGAGAAATATCAGCCAAGGACCATAGATAATTTCTAGAAGGTAGAAAAGGCATGGAAATGGATTTTCCCCTGAAACCTCCAAAAAGGAACAGTTCTTCTGACACCTTCATTTTAGCCCAGTGAGACCTGTGATGAACTTCTAACCCACAGAATTGTAAGATGATAAATTTGCATTGTTTTAAGTCACTACCTTTATGATAATTTGTTATAGGAGCCTTAGTAAACTAATACAGTAAGAAAATAAACTACCCAATTAAAAACAGACAAAAGATCTGAATAGATACTTCACCAGAGAGATAGATGAATGGCAAATAAGGATATGAAAAGATGCTTACCATTGTTTATCATTAGAGAATACAAATTAAAACCACAATGAGATATTACTACACAGTTGTCAGAATTGTTAAAAACAAAAACTTGACAATACTGAATACTGGTGAGGAACTGGAACAGCAGGCACTCTTATTAATTACTAGTGGGAATACAAAATGGTAGATAGCCACTTTGGAGGACAATTTGATAGTTTCTTATATATCACACCTAGGTATTTACTCAGGTGAACTGAAAACTTATATTCACACAGAAACCCATATGTGAATATTTATAGCAGCTTTATTCATAATACCAAAAACCAAGAATAACCAGGATATTCTTCAGTAGGTGAGTGGATAAACAACAGGTGAGCGGTACATTACATAATGGAAAGTACTCAACAGTAAATGGAATGAACTGGTTATTCATGCAATCACATGGATAAATATTACATGCATTTTGCTAAGTGAGTAGAGTCAGAGTGGTATATCACATAGAATCAGACCATTTATATGACATACTATAAAAGGCAAAGTTAATGAGGACAAAAACAGATCAGTGTTATGAGGAGATGGGGGAGGAGTGGTTGACTACAAAAGGAAAGTGATTTGATTTTGACAAATGTACCTTGGTTACATAAGACGCTAACATTAGGAGATGTTGGATGAAGGATATCTGAGAATTCTGTACACTATCTTAGTAACTTTCCTACAAATTTAAAATTATTCCAAGAGAAAATGTTATTTAATAAAGACACATTCTATCAAAATATATATTTATGCAAATGAGTAAGAATCTCTTTGTTTATTGCTTATCTTATGAATTGCTTGTTCTAATCTTTGTCCATTTTTTTGGTTAGGTGCACTTTTATATGTTATTGCTGACTATGACTTTGTCACCAGATGGACTTGTTTGGGGCTCTTCATAAATTGTATCAATAGCTGAAAAAGCTTTTTTGTATCCATTTACATGCTATTTACCTATGATTTTTGAGATTTTGTTCTAAAAGGAACGCTAATTTTAAAGGATTCCTTTTACCTTTTCTGTGTTAGACGTTTTACCTTTTCTGTGTTAGAGCTTTTTCATATACTGTCTCACAAATTCCTTATTAAATGTGATGTGTTTACCTACTTTGTGGATAATAAAAACTGGGGCTTGGAGGTTAATAATTTGCCAGAAATAAAATTTGGCAGGGGTGGAATTTAAAACCAGTTCTTGGTTTTGTCCTTCTTCTCTCTAGTATGATAAATTGCCTTTGCTGCAATATAATAGGAAAACTTCAGAGAAATTATTTTTGACTACTGAAAATCAAGTGACAAACATTTGCAAAATATAGAAAAGCCGTATCTTCTTTTACACTTGTAAATATACCTACTTGATTAAAGAAAGCATATGTTAGGAAAAATTTAAAACTAGACTAGTCAAATGAACAAATTAAACAAGCTGTCAGAAAACCCATCGTACTTTTCATTTTTTGTTAGAAAGCATATAACAATAAAATAGCAAAAAAATTGTTTTTTGCTATTAGCAAAACCAGTGAGTTTTGAGGAATTTGAAATTAGTAACAACATGATTATTGGTTGCAATTTGTTGAATTTCAGTATAGAAAAGACAGTGTAACATCTCTGTGTCTAAAGACCATGATTATACTTATTGGTTCAAATAAAGCCGTCCTTGAATTTAAGACATTTTTCTGAAAGACAGTTTACTGTAGGCTTTAGAACCAGTCATTAGTTTGAGTCCCAGCTCTTCTTCTTAATTCAGTTTTGTTATTTTAATCTCCATGTGTGCACGCACGCACATTATTTCATATCTTATCCTTGTAAGTTATGGTAGTATATCTGCACAAGCTACCTGGTTGCAGATATAACATGAATCCCTTTGTATACCTTAATCCCATGTCTGGGACTCCAAGAGAAAAAGACTTTCAGTTGCAGCAGGTTGGAGTGTAAGAATTTGTAAGAATTTCTTTTGGCTCATAGGTTCTATCTCCATATAATAAAAGACAGTGTTTGGGGTTGAGAACCCATTATCTAAGAGAGGAACACCACAGGAATGTACTCATACAATATATTAGCAACTAAGTATAGATCACATTTTTTAAGGTTTAATAAACATCAAAGCATCTGATGCAGAGATTACTAGTTCAATAGTATTTTCTTATTTTGACATCTGCAAAAATGCCTAGGGAAGTTAGAGCACATACTTTCTCTATGATTTTGGTACTTTTTTCCTTCCAGTAATTATTTAGGACTGACTTAAGTAACAGCTTAAAAGAATCAGGATAATCTGGTGTCTTAGACACCAAAGAAAATTGCTAAGAAGAGGGTTTGTATGTGTTAAGGGTGGGTGTGTCTAATAACCTTGATTGTCAAAATAAGATGAAGCCTGAAAATAAGGTGGTTATTCCTGTGAAGAGATTCTTTGAATGAATTGATGGTGCAGACATCAGATGACATATTACATTGTGTTTTATATTCTCTTATAAGATGATCAGGCACATGTGGCCACAAGAGAGACAGGAAAAAAGTTGGTTATACTCATAAGTCCTAGAAGGCTAGGGTCATTGTAAGCTGAGAAGGGATCACAGGTGAGGGAGCCCTAAGGGAGCAGACTCAACTAAGCAGATGGAGAGCATAGAAAGAGAACAGGAACTTCTGGTAAAGGAAAAGCATGAGGGCATTTCATTAGTGGTTTAAATGTCACTAGGCCATGGTCAGAGGAAGGGTAGTCAGGGAAACTTTTGGCAAAAGCTACCCTTATCATACTGGTACATCTGGTTGCCTGGACAGAGTGCTCACAGCCTGTTTGTGGGGATGTTGAGGCAGCAGGAAAATATGTTTTTAAAATTTACAGTATACATTGTAATTATTTGTTCCTATCTATCTCACCTTCCAGACTGAGCTCCATTACAAAATGGCTTTGTTTCTAATAAATCTATATTGTCAGCAACTAATATTGGGCCTCAGGTTAAATGTTAGACTACTTTGTAGAAGGGACAGGAAGGAAAGAAAAGAATGGTAGCTTCTGAGGAAACTAAAGCTAATCCTACAGAGTTTCTCACAGTTAGAGTTATATTTTATCACAGTTAGAGTTATATTTTCTCACAGAGTTATATTTTCTAAGGAACTATGTAATGTCTGATTATCTCCTCATTGATAATGTTAGCAACCACTGATGATAATGGTCTAGATTCATTATTCCATTAAGGATTACAAAAATAGTAATACTCTAATTTTCTTTCTTTCTTCATTTGTGTACTTGCTGTCCATAAAGAAAAACATTTCTATACTCAATTACTTGCTTATCCCAAGGTAGAGTTGGCACAGTCAAACCAACTCTAAATGATAGATTCTTTTGCCTAATTTTTCAAGTGAGTTTTCTTTAGTATGATTATGAACACATGGCTAAACATGTATGAAACATACAGTATGTACTCTTTTATATCTGGCATTTTTTCTTTCAACATAAGGTTTTGAGATTCATTCATGTTAACATGCACACAGCACTTCATTTCTTCTTTTAATTACCAAGTAGCATCTATTATGTAAATATGCTACAATTTGTTTATTCATTCTCCTGTTGATGGACATTTGGGTTGTTTCCACTGGCTTTGTTTTTTAAAATAATAATGTTGTTTAAATTATTTTCTTTAAAGTTGAAGGAAAAACATGAAAAGTAAAAGCCCACCTTCTCCCCCTGCCCCTCCCTTCCCAGAGGTAACTTCAACAATACAGATACTTATATCCTTTCAGACAGTCCTAAGTATATCCAAATACTTATGTATCTGTATACATATTTTCATGCAAATGGAATCATCTATATATACAGTCCTGCAGCTTACTTTAGTCCACATAATATCTTTGAAGCATCATTCAGTATTAGTACCTGTGGATTACCTCATTGTTATTCTTAATTGTCAAACAGTATGCATATACTATATTTATATCCCATTGTATAGATGTACAATGAATTTTTAACCAGTCCTGTATAACTAATGGACAATAAAATTGTTTCCCTTTTTTCTTTGCTTTTACAAATATTTCAACAGTGAACTTCCTTATATTTATCTTGTTTGCTCTGCATATAAATACTGTAAGATAACTTTTATATAAGAAGTCAAAGAATATGTATGTTTAAAATTTTGATAGGAATTACCAAAGTGCTCTGGAAAACTATTATTTTAAATCAAACTAATGTTGACCTTTTTACAACTACTATTAATATATAAGATTTAGGATTACTTTTTCATGTGTGGTTATAGAAACCTTCATATGTTTATAGTTTATTAACTTTACAGTTATTAAAGATGACCAACAGCATCTCAGCGTTTTTATTCCCATACAGTCTGACAAATATTAGGTCATCTTCATCTCTGCCAATCTTACAGTGAAAAATGTTATCTCATTGATGTTTTAATTGCATTTCTATAATTATGAATAACTTCTTTTCATATCTTTGCTTTATATTTGGTTTTCTTTATCTGAAGGCTACCTAGTTGTATTCTTTACCCATTTTTCAGTTTGACTTTTCTCTTTTTTCTTTTCGTCTTCTTCTTCTTTAGAGAGACAGGGTCTTACTCCATCCATCACCCAGGCTGGAGGGCAGTGGTATGATCATATCTCACTGCAGCTTCTAACTCCTGGGCTCAAGTGATCCTGCCACTTCAGCATCCCAAGTAACTAGGACTACAGATGCACACCAGCATGCTTGGCTAATTTTTTAATTTTTTTATAGAGACAGTGTCTCTCTCTGTTGCCCAAGCTGGTCTTGAACTACTGACCTCAAGCAGTCCTTCCACCTCAGCCTCCCAGAGTGCTGAGATTATGGGCGTGGGCCATAAACTCAATCCCCATTGACCTGGATGGAGTTTAGTTCGTATGCCTATATTAAATCAATAATTGTAGCTAGGATAATATCAGGATTTGTTTGCAAGGCCTATACCATGTTTGCATTCCTGAGGCCAGAAAATGGGCTAAGAGTAGAAGAGACAGCAGGGCATTTATTCAATAAAAGAAATCCATGCATGACTATTAATAGTTTTATTTTCTAACAGGACCAAGAGGAGATTCAGTAGTGACTTTGGGCAAGATATTTTATTTCTGGGACCCCCAGAGTCTTCATCTATACAATAGTGGTAATTGAACCTACCTTGCAGAGATTGAAATATATAGTTAAAGTACCTTGTGTTTTCATGGTACTCACTTAATGGTAGCTGTAGAATTGGATCGATTAGAGATGTGGTGATATTAGCAACTGATATGTTATGTCTGTATGTGATGAGTATCCATGAAGCAGGTTTCTACTTAAATGTTGCAGGTTTTTTGTTTCCATGAACATGAAGGAACCTTCATATAAGGTCATAGCCAAAGTCTTAGTGAACATTCACGAGAAGGAAATGAAGCAATGACAATACTAGAGTATATTTTACTGGCTTCCAGTTCCACCCATGTTGCTGCAAAGAAAAAATAAAAGTATTTAATTTTTTATGGCAGAATACCACTTATATACATACAAATGTACCACTTTTTTCTATCCAGTCATCCATTGATGGATGCTTAGGTTGATTTGTTATCTTTGCTATTGTGAATAGTGCTACAATATACATGCAAATGTGGTTATCTTTTTGATATAATGATTTTTTCCTTTTGGGTAGCTACCCAGTAGTGGGATTGTGGAATCAAGTTCTATGTTTAGTTTTTGAGAAATCTCCATACCATTTTCTATAATGGCTGTACACACCAAGAATGCTTAAGTTCCCCTTTCTCCGCATCATTGCCAGCATTGGTTACTTTTTGTCTTTTTAATAGCTATTCCGACTGGTATAAGACAATATCTTATTATGGTTTTGATTTTCACTTTTCTGATGATTAGTGATGTTGAACATTTTTTCATATGCTTTTTGGTCATCTGTGTGTCTTCATTTGAAAAATGTTCATGTCCTTTGCCCACTTTTTAATATGGTTGTTTTTGTTGTTGTTGTTGAGTTGTTTGAGTTTCTTGTAAATTCTGCATATTAGTCTCCTGTTGGATGCATAGTTTGCAAATATTTTCTCTCATTCTGCAGGTTGTCTCTGTTATTTCTTTTGCTGAATAAAAGCTTTTTAGTTTAATTAAGTCCCATTTGCATATCATTGTTTTTGTTTTGCCTGTGCTTTTGAGGTCTCAGTCATGAGTTCTTTGTCTAAATCAATGTGTAGAAGGGTTTCCCCTAGGTTTTCTTCTGGTATTTTTATAGTTTCAGGTGTTAAATTTAATTCATTTATCCATCTTGAGTTGATTTTTGTATAAGGTGAGAGATAAGGATCTGGTTTCATTCTTCTGCATATGGCAATCTAGTTTTCCCAGCAGCATTTATTAAAAAGTGTATTTTTTCTGCAGTGTATGTTCCTATTGACTGTGTCAAAGATCTGTTGTCTGTAAATACATGGCTTTATTTCTGGGTTCTCCATTCTGTCCCATTGATCTTTGTGTCTAGTTTTATCCCAATGCCATGTTGTTTTGGTTACTGTAAACTTATAGTATAATTTGAAGTCAGGGAATGTTATACTTCTAGCTTTTTTTTTTGCTTAGGATTGTTTTGGCCCTTTGGGCTCTTTTTTGGTTCCATATGAATTTTAGGATTTTTTTCTAATTCTGTGAAAAATAACATTTATATTTTGATAGGGATTATATTATACCTATATGCTACTTGGGGCAGTATGGTCATTTTAACAATATTAATTCTTCCCATCCATGAGTTTGGAATATTTTTCCATTTGTTTATGTTATTTGCAATTTCTTTCATCAGTGTTTTGTAGTTTTCCTCATAGAGATCTTTTATTTCCTTGGTTAAATATGTTCCTGGGTATTTTATTATATTTTATAGCTATTCTAAGTGGTATTGCCTTCTTGATTTGGTTCTCAGCTGTGTCATTATTGGTGTATAAAAATGCTACTGATTTTTATACATTGATTTTGCATCCTGAAACTTTTATCGAACTCCTTTATCAAATCTAACAGATTTTTGATGCACTCTTTAGGGTTTTATTGACATGAGATCATATTGTCAGTGAACAGGGATAATTTGACTTCCTCTTTTTGCCTGATTGCTCTGACTAGGACTTTCAGTACTTTGTTGAATAGGAGTGATGAAAGTGGGCATCCTTGTCTTGTTTCTGTTCTTAGAGGGAATGCTTTCAACTTCTCCCCATTCCATAAGATGTTGTCTGTGGGCTTATTTATGACCTTTATTATTTTGAGGTACGTTCCTTCTATGCCTAATTTATTGAGAGTTTTTATCAAGGGATGTTGAATTTTATTAAGTGCTTTTTCTGTGTCTTTTGAAATGATCATATGGTTTTTATTCTTAATTCTATTTATGTGATGTGTCACAATTATTGATTTGCATATGTTTAACCGTCCTTGCACCCTTGTCGTAAAACCTGCTTAATCATGGTGTATTATCTTTTTGATGTACTGTCGAATTTGGTTAGCTAGTATTTTTTTGAGGATTTTTGCATCTGTAGTTATCAGAGATTTTGGTCCATAGTTTTCTTTTTTGTTGTGTCCTTGTCTGGCTTTGGTATCAGGGTGATACTGGCCTCATAGAATGAGTTAAGGAGAATTTCTTCTTCCTTGATTTTTTTGTAACAGTTTCAGCAGGATTTGGTTTTATTTCTTTATAGGTTTTGTAGAATTTGGCTGTGAGTCCATCTGGTCCTGGGCTTTTCTTTTTTGGGAGACTTTTTTATTGCTGATTGAATCTTGCTACTCATTATTGTTAGCAGTATTCTACCAATATTCAGATTTTCTATTCCTTCCAAGATCAATCTTGATAGGTTGTATGTTTCTAGGAATTTATTCATTTCCTCTGGGTTTTTAGTTTGTGAGAGTATAGTTGTTCATAATAGTCTGTGTTGATCTATTATATTTCTGTGGTATCAGTTGGAATGTCTTTGTTTTCATTTCTGATTTTATTTATTTGGATCTTCTCTCTTCTATTTTTGGTTAGTCTAGCTAACAGTTTTTCAACTTTGTTTATCTTTTAGAATAACCAACTTTTTATTTTGTTGATCCTTTGTTTTTTTCATGATCTCTATTTTCATTTAATTGTGTTCTGATCTTTGATATTTCTTCTGCTAATTTGAGGTTTGGTTTGTTCTTTTTTTTCTAGTTCCTTGAGTTGCAGTGTTAGCTTGTTAATTTATGATTTTTCTATCTTTTTGATGTAGGCATTTCATGCTATAAACTTTCCTCTTAGCACTGCTTTTTCTGTAAATCCCACAGGTTTTGGTATGTTGTGTTTTCGATTTTCATTTGTTACCAAAATTTTTTAAATTTCCTTTTTTATTTCTTTGTTGTCCCAGTGATCATTCAGGAGCATGTTGTTTAATTTCCATGTATTTGTATGGTTTCCCATGTTCTTCTTGGTGTTAATTTCTCATTTTATTCTGCTGTGCTTTGAAAAGATACTTGATATGATTTTAATTTTTTAAAATTTGTTGAGACTTCTTTTTTTAGCACAACATATAGTCTGTCTGTGGTCTACTCCATGTGTTGATGAGAAGAATGTGTATTCTTCAGATAGTGGGTAGGATGTTCTGTAAATGTATGTTTAGTCCATTTATTCTAAAGTCTAATTTAAGTCCAGTGCTTCTTTCTTGATTTTCTGTCTCCATGATCTGGTTAATGCTGTGGGTGGGGTGTTATTTTATTTCTCTTTCTTTAGGTCTAGTAATATTTGTATTGTGAATCTAGGTGCTCCAGTGGTGCGTGCATATATACTTAGAATTGTGGTATCCTCTTGCTGAACTGATCACTTTATCATTATATGATGACCTTCTTTGTCTTTTTTTGCTGTTTTTTATTTAAATCCCATTTTACCTGATGAATATGTAGCTACTCCTGCTCACTTTTGGTTTCGGTTTGTGTGGAATATCTTTTTCCATTCCTTTACGTTTAGTCTATATGTGTCTTTACTGATAAGGTGAGTTTCTTGTAAGCCATACATAGTGGATCATGTTTTATTATTTATTTCACCAATCTATATCTTTTAAGTGGAGTATTTAATCCATTTGTGTTCAAGATTTATATTGATATGTTAGGTTTTGTTCCTGTCATATTGTTAATTGTTTTCCAGTTGTCTAATTATTAATTGTTTATGTTTCTCTTTGTGGTGTGTTAGAATTGTGTCATTGCCATTTTATTCTTTTCTTCCTTGTTTTATTGTTTTATAAGACCTGTGAATTTTATATTTTCATGCATTTTTATGATAGTGAATAGAACCTTCCATTTCCATTTTTAGAACTCTTCTGAGCATTTCTTATTGGTCTGGTCTAGTGGTGATGAATTCCCTCAGTGTTTTGTTTTTTTCATTTGTTTGTTTCTTTTGTTTTTGTCTTGGAAAGACTTTTATTTCTCTCTTATTTATGAAGCTTTATCTAGCTGGATATAAAATTCTTGGCTGGCAGGTTTTTTTCTTTCAGTGCTTTGAAAATGCCATCCCATTCTCTTCCAGCCTGTATGGTTTCTGCTGAGAAGTCCACTGTTAGGCTGACGGGGTCTCCTTCATAGGTGAGTAGACATTTCTGTTTCTGATTTTAAATTTCTTTCCTTTACTTTGACTTTATACAGTCTGATGACAATATGCCTTGGTGAAGTCCTTTTCTGCAGTGTATCTGCCTGAAGATCATTCATTCTCCCATATCAGAATGTCTAAGTCTCTTGCTACATTTGGGAAGTTTTTGTTAGTCATTTCCTTAAATAGGTTTTCTAAACTTTTTTATTTTTATTTTTCCTCAGGAATACTGATAATTTGTAAATTCAGTCACTTTATGTAGTCCCATTTATTCTTTTTTCTTATTTTTTTCTGTCTGGATTATTTCAAAAGACCTGTCTTCGAGTTTGGAGATTCTTTCTTCTGCTTGGTGCAGTATATTATTGAAGTTTCGAATGTATTTTGTAATTTCCTCAGTGAAGTGTTCAGTTCCAGAATTTCAGGGGTTGTTTTGTATTGTTTTGTTTTAAGATATCTGTCTGCTTGGTAAATTTCTTATTCATGTCCTGAACTGATTTTCTGATTTCTTTGCATTGGTTTTCAGATTTCTCTTGCATCTCATTGAGTTTCTTTAAAATGATTACTTTGAATTCTTTATCTGTCATTTTGAAGATTTCATTTTGCTTAGGATCTTTTACTAGAGAATCATTGTGTTCCTTTGAGGATATCATAATACCTTGTTTTTTTTTTAATGTTTCTGTATCTTTACATTGATTTCTGTGCATCTATAGCAATAGTAATTTCTTGTTTTTGAATTTACTTTCATTGGAAGGGGACCTTTTTTTCTTGAGATGTGACTGTGATGTTGGTTGAACAGAGCTGTTTAGCTATCCTTCTGGGTATATGCAGTGGCAAAGACAATTTGTGATTTCCTTGGCTATCACTGGCTTTCTTGAATGTCAGTTGTAGCAGTGTATCAGGCATGTGAATGCACTCATGACCTTCTGGGCAGGCCAGATGATATGGGCAATTGATGTAGCAATGGTCATGAGAAACTATTCTTGTTCCTGAGCACTGTGCTCTTATGTTGGGTATGTTGTAATGGGTTTTGCTGGCCGACCTTCAGGCCAGTAGGTGCTGCCTGAAAGTAAGAGCCTGCTGTTGTGGTATCCATGGGATAGTTTCTCAACCTCTATTAACAGCAGAAGTACTTGAGTGTGCCTTGTTTTGGATTGGGCTATGGAACTTCCAGTAGCCTAAATCCCCTGCTCCATCTCAAATGAGGGGGCAAAGCTAATCAAAGCAAGCCTGCACTCAAGCCCCTCAGTGGCAGGTGCAAGCATCAGCCCTGATGGGGGTAGTGGAGCAGTTCTCAGGCCTCTGTCAAAATGCCTGGGCGAGGGGCAACCACTGCTGCACTCAAGTCTCAGCACAGGGAAAAAGGGGCATGTACGTTGTATTTTAGAAATAATGTTATTGCACGCTAAAGATTTCAGTATAGCGTAAACGTAACTTTTATATAGACTGGAAATCAAAAAAAAATGTATGACTCACTCTATTGGTATATTTTCTTTACTGATGTGGTGTGGAACTGAACCCACAATATTGCCAAGGTGTGCCTGTATTTAAGAAGAGAAGCTCTCTTTTCACTGAATTTATAGTTGGGAAAATGTAAGTCTTGAGCTGTTACAGGCCAGTATATTCAGAGAGCCAGCTTGAGAGTGAATGAAAAGAGTGAAAAAGAAACACTGAGAGATGGAGAGACTAGATCCTGATAAAATTTTTTAGCCTCTGGATCCATCCATGCCTACAGGAAGACCTAGCATTTATTATTTTGGATATCAAGCAAATAATCTCCCCACCCACGCTCCCTGCTTTAAAACAAAAAACCATGCTGAACCTACAGAACCAAATGACTGCTAATGATGTGGAATGATACTAGTGATTACATTCTCTCTCTTTCTTTCTCTCTCCCTCCCTCCCCCTCCCTCTCTCCCACCCCCACCCCCACCTCTCTCTCTGTTGTATCTCTCCCTCTGTCTGTCTCTCTACTGATGATTACATTCACTCTCTTGCTCGCTTGTTCTCACACACACACCATATACATAAGATTTGAGTCCAGCATGGCCTACTATTTCTGAAATAGGAAATGACAGTGAAAATGCCAGGACAAAGAGGAAAGTGTTCTGACCTGTTGCCAAGCCTTTTTTCACTTCTACAATGCACCTATATTCCATAATGGTCACTGCAGCCCTTTTTTGTGAACTGTTTATGTGTCTGACTTCTTGTTTGGATTTTACTTGGTGATTTGATATGAATTTTTAATGTGAAAGCACTTAGCATTAGGAGTTTGACATTTTGTCTGACCTTAATCACCAGGAGGATCATGAGAGGTTTATTCAGTGGGAAGAGAACTGTTACAGCTCTGACAGAAATGATGGGAAATAAGTAAACAGCCTTTTAAATCTTCACCAGAAATCAATAGGGTTTAAAGATGATGGACGTTGGTGTTTTTTGCTGCTTAAGGACTTCAACCTTTTACGGGAAAATATCTTCTTTACGTGTCAGCAATTTTTCTCCATGCACACAATGAGTCGTTGCTGCAAGTAGAACATTCTGCATAAGAACTCTCTTCATCATTATTATAAGGAAGAAATTGTATATGCCTGGCCATGGTAATATAGAGCCTTTTGGGCATTTTCGTATGAAAAAGAAGGCCATATTGTATAATTTTGTTTTTGTCTTAAGTATAATTTATATGTCAAGCTTTTTCCTCAAGAAAATAATAATAGTTTTCATATATTGAGAACCTTCATTTTACTGGGCATTGACTGTGTGATGTGTTAAGGTAGATGTTATGACTCCATTTTATAGATGATGAAATTGAGGCCCAGAGTGTCTGTCTTAGTTCATGGAATCAGTGGTAGAATTGATATTTAAAACTCTGCTCCATGTGAATTTGAAGCTTATGCTTTTACGACTCTACCAACTATATCTCTGAGGACAGGTACTAAATAGGTGTTCTCACCTTTGATTCTATTTCTTCAGTAGTGGTGTCTTATTTTCTTTCTTTCCCTTTTTCCTTCTAGTCAGTAAAACTAAGTTAAGTGACAGATCTCCACATCATTTAATAAGAAGGTAAGAGCTACACCATAGTCATTGAATAAAAGGATATGGGTTGAGAACAGCTTCCAATATACTCTGCAGATTTGTTTTCTATGAATGATTTATGAGATATTAGATTGATACAGCATTTAGCAGTATATTCACAATCAACTACAATCTAATGCAAGTGTTGAAATATTAACTGAACATGTCATGCAGTGTCCTTTGTTTCAAAGTATAAAATTATGGGTTTTAATGTAGAAAATACTTTGAAACATGGTAACCTTGCCATTACAAAATAGTTGACTTTACAGCTATTTAACTAATTTATATTATATATATCACTGTTATCCTTGGAGAAAGTAACATTTATTTTGTGATTTGGAAATATTCTTTATAATTCAAACTAAGAATATCAACTCAGTGTTATGATAATTAATATCACAGAACATATACTGGTAAATAAAAATTTTTACATAAACCCTCCTGATTTGATGTTATTTTAGATTTAAAGACACATCAGTTAATTGAAATTTTTATAAAGGAAGGATGAGGTAGCACCTTGCCAATTTATTGTAATATGTGTTAGATATGTTGAATGCAAATACTGTCAGATGAATGGTGCATTTCCTTCTCTAACATGAATCAGTCATGAAATAGTCACTTAACTTTTGTCATTTTCCATTTCTTTACTTAAAACTAAAATAAACTAAGTGACCTGAGAATCCTTCTAACTCTAAAGTTCTGTAACTCTTTAGGTTTAGAAGTTAGGCTTGAAGTCATTTTTTTTCTATCACATACTTTTAATTCCTAATACAATCTTAAAAATAACTTTTGTTATAGCATTTCTGTATGTTCCTCCCATAATGACAGGTCTTTTTCTAATATCCAGTGACCTTTGAGTTGGTGATACTGTAATGCTCACGTGACTTGTACTCACCTCAAGTAGAATGACTTACCTCTCTCATATCAAAAAAATATAGTAAGCATTGTTACTTCAGGCACTCTAAAGATGCCAGTCAAAGAATGATTGATCAGTCATTTTCTTGTGTTCTCTGGGAGCCTGAAGTTTTCGGGTATATGGTGATTAATTATGTATTTGATAAAGAACTAAATTTATCATTTGTGTAGGTAGTTAACTGCTGAGCTTGTAGGAAACAGTTGAACTTGTGGTGAGAGGATTATCCTTACACAATTTCAGTGTAGGAGAAGCTATAATAGATGTATGTATCTCAGGTAAAATTGTGGTCACGTGTACCCTTTGCTCAACATTTCCACTGATCCAGGATCTCTGAAAAGAAAGTGTGGTAGAAATCAAGAACCTTCTTTTCTAGTCTGGTTCTTCCCCTAATTTTCTGGGGAATTTTCTAACCTTCACATGAATTAGAAGGTCACATAACCTTTTGAGGTCTCAACTTGTTTGCAAAATGAGGATGATATTATTTACTAAACAGTTATTGTGGGAATTATTTGAGTTAACATATGTGAAAGCATTTGAACTCTTACTGGATTTCTGTTCTGTCAGATAATAATTTATTTGGGTATCTTATTTGCTAGCACAAGTTTTTGTAACTTGGGTTTGGTTTGTAACCTCAGATTCTTCTACTACAACCTTTTGGGTATGACCAGATGTAACTTTAAAAAAAAAAGTGCTACTGAGTTAATTTATTTACTGTTTCATGGTTTTCTCCCTTGCTTCTGTTATCAAGTAAACATGTCCATTTTCAAAAAGACAATCCCCTCCCCAGAATGAACAAATGAAGAGGGCTTTTCAGAATAAAGTGTTCCTTTTAACTCAGTTCCTTTTCTTGTTTGTTGTTGAAATTTTAATCCTCTTGGTAAATATCAAAGTAATTCCTTAGCTACTTTAGGTTTATATTTTGCATTGGTTACTGTTATAGACTCCATGTTTATATTGTCCACCATTCCCCACCAAAGTTCATGTTTTGAAATCTAATCCCAATGCGATGGTACTTGGAAGTGGGACCTTTAAGAGGTAATTAATTCATGAGAGTGGAGCCCTCATGAATGACATCAGTGCCCTTTTAAGAAGAAGCCAAAGATCTAGCTCACTCTTTCCATCATGTAAGGATACCACAAAAAGTCTGTAACCCAGAAGAGGGCCCACACACAGACCCAACCATACTGGCATCTTGATCTTGGACTTTGAATCTCCAGAACTGTGAGAAATAAATTTCTGTTGTTTATAAACCACCTTGTCTGTGGTATTCTGTTACAGCAAGGTCAAACTAACATAGTTACAGTTGACTCTTGAACAACACAGCTTTGAATCTTGCAGGTCCACTAATAAGTGGATGTTTTCCAACCAGTTGCAGATGGAGAATACATTATTTGCAGGATATGAAACCCATGTATACAGAGGGCTGACTTTTCATATATGTGGGTTCCTCAGGGCTGCTGTGAGACTTGAGCATGTGCGGATTTTGGTATATGCGAGGGGGCCTGGAACCCCAGTCCCTTGTGTATACCAAGGGAAAACTCTATTATAGGTTTTTATGTTAAAATATTTTATTTTGGTGACATGATCTTTAATAGTCCATTTTAGTTACCCAAGGATATGCCTTAAATTTATTAAAGTTAGTGAGAAAATATGATTTAATTCCCTAATAATTTGCAGTAAAACAAAGGAAAAAAAAATTTTCTTTCTGAGAATTCTTATTTACCTTTGATCTCTACTTCTTAATCTTAGTGTTTGGCATTTAGTGAACCCTCAATAATATATTGAATGAAACTTAAAACTGTGTTGAAGATCTAAAAATACTTGGCCAAATTGATCTATGACTACATAGACAAATTTTGTTGCAGTGACTCTAACAACAAAAATGTTCCCAATTTGTAGCTGATGTTCTATGTCATATTTACTTCTATAATATGTAATAGCCTTTCATAATAGTGTCAGCATAATAAATTGAGATAAAAGGGATTTACTGAGACTTCTCTCACAACTATTAGGATAAACCAGGTATACAAGGCTCTGCCTCCATTTACCTGTGTAACTTTACCCTGTTAAGGTCTTATTTATAAAATGAGGGCTGATACTGGATTATTGCCAAGGTTCAGCTGGAGAGCTTAACATTTGTCACCTATATTTTTCTTAAAAGATCTTTTCATATCATAGTGACATGATCATTCTAAAGTCCATCTACCTCCTAACAGAATCTAGGAAGCCCAGCTGTTATTTGCACCATAGTAGTGAAGGGCCTTGTCCTACATACTACTAGGAACTTCTTATATCCTGAGAAGAATTGTTATTCACCTTTCATTCTCTAGTCCTTAAAGTCAGTAATTGGCATTTAGTGAATACCCACTAATATTTAGTTTGGTTTGGGTTCCATACAGTGGAAAGTACTCATGTGTATATAATGTCTTTGAATTTGTGGGAAGACAAGTATATTATAAAGTCAGCTTTCTGCCACCTCATTTTCTGCCAATGTCTAAGTGCTTACAGCTGTGCTTTAAGCCCCAAAATTTGTTATAAAAGATAGAAATAGACTTTTCTATATATCATAGACAATCATATGCTTATATATGACCTTGTTCTCTGGACTGTAGACTACTTGAGGTCAAAGGCACTATTTTATTAATTTTTATATGCCTTCAGTATTTATTACTGCTGAGCACATATTGGACAGTCAGTTATGTTTACTGAGTTGATGATTATACAAAATCGCACACATTATATAATAGCTGAGTCATTAATGAAGAAAACTGTCTTTGTAATAATGATCCTTCTTTATAAGAAAAAAAATCAAGAACCCAGTTATATGTGATAGCTTATGTAAGAGGGAAACTTTCTGAAAAGCACCTGCTAATTGTCACTGTCTGATATATTTTCAGAGATGAAGGACAAACATAATCATAATCACTGGTATAATTTTCACAAACTCTTAAACAGTTCTGTATATTTTAAGTGACTATAGAAATTTATTGGTAATTTTCAGTTTACGTTTTATACAGTTTGGCAAAGTAATCAGGTTAAGTGTGTATGTGTCACACACTTTTTCACTTATACTAGTAATAGCCTATCTGCATCCATCTAATTTAGTGCTTTGGGCAATGGAGTAATGCAGACTAAATCAAAGCTGGGCTTGATCCAAGATCATGAGTTGGAAAGATCCCTGGCTTTGTAATTAGATAGACCTGGATTCCCATTAGTTGAGGTAACAAATATAAAATACAAAACACAGTGCCTGGTACATGGTTAGTTTCCCCATAAATGGTAGCTAATGTTATAATATTTTAGTTTATAAAGTGCATTGTTAAAAAATAATCATTACATGGGGAAAACTATGTTAAAAGAGTGAAGCCTGTTGCCTTGAAAGTATAGTTTACCAGCACGCAATATATCTTGGCATTTGTTAGTTCTGTGGAAACATGCCTACCTAAAATGGAGACTTAGGTTTTGAAAGAGAACAAGAATAAAAGAAAAAACTAACTCTGTTACAGGGCCTTGTATTTTCTTATTTAACACAAATTAATAGTCTTCAGATTGGGGCAGGATCTAATAGTGGCAGCCAACATGAATGGGATTTTTAATTGTATGTGTTAGATGATGAAAGATTTAATACCTTAAGCAAGTCACTGAGTAATAGATGAGCTCAACTTTAAGGTTCCATTTTCTCTAGTAAAAATAAAACCAGTAATCCTTGTGTTACAAAGTTATTATGAGAATTTATTATTATGTCTACAAAATGCCCAGTGTGAGAATACATTCATTTTGTGCAGTCTTTAGCTAATTGTCAGTCCTAATTTACTCATGTTGGCAAATTTTCAGTATTCTTTGCCTAATTTTTTCTTTCTCTGTTGCTGTGGTTTGAATATGTCCCCTAGAAGCTCATGCGTTGGAAACTTAATTCCCAATGCAACAGTATTGGGTAGTAGGACCAAATAAGAGGTGATTGGCTATGCCCTTATGAAGGGATTAATCTTGTTATTGTGGGAGCAGGTTAGTTACCCTGAGACTCAGTTGTGTAAAGTGAATCTGGCCCCTGGTGCCACTCTGTCTCATGTTCATTTGCCCTTCCAACATGTTGTAGTGGAGCACAATGGCCCTCCTAAATGCTGCCTGGCACCATGTTCTTGGACTTCCCAATCTCCAGAACCATGAGCCAACTAAATCTCTTTTCTTTATAAATTGCCTACTATGTGGTATTATCTTGTAGCAGCAAAAAATGGACTAATTCTAACATGTGATAATTTTATTTAATTTAACTTTTCCTTATTAGTTTTTCAGACTGTTAATCCCTAATAAGGTCAGCTGTGTGAATTCTAAATCCATTAATCCTTTGAGGAAAGAGACTAAGTGTTGGCATATCATATTTACTAACTTATTTGTGTCTGTCTTCTGCCAAAAAGGATTTGAAACAGAGGTCACTAAATTAAGTCATTGAATTGAATGTGTTATTATTGTCAAGAGAAGTGAAGTGAGAGGAAATCTGAAGAGGAAAATGTTTTGTAAGAATGTCAAAATAGTTTCCTACATAGCAATAAATATTTAGATGGCATTTCCTCATAGGTAGACTAAAATGTGCTAATTGGATTATTGTTGGCAGGCAGCAATTTTTAAAATAGATATAATACATAGTAGGTCTGCAGAGAGATTTTCTATAAAAAGGCAAGAAGAGGTAAAGATTAGATAGGATAAGAAATAACAAACTAATTTTAACCTTGAGTACTTGGAGGAACTGTTGCAACTTATAGGGAGAGAATAAATTTAGGAAAATAATAATGTAACCAGAATAGGACCTAAATTTTTTACATCTGTAAAGGGGCTAAGTTCTTAACTTTTTTAAAAATCCAGTGTCTACCTTAAAGGCTAGTTTATGAACAACAAAAGCTGTGTGAACAAAGGAAAGGAGGAATGTTTCTGAGATCCTACTATAATTATAAGTATATGGTGGGACTTTTAATTCATACATTTGTACAAAAAAATTATAATGGTTTGGGTTAAAGTTATGCAGTATTAATTGTAGCCATGTAATTAAAGTTTGTGATTCTTGACTTCATATTATATATATTTAAGTTTTATGAAACAACTTTATTTCAGTTTCAAGGAAGTTCCTAAAGAAATTTCTCTAAGTGATTTTCTGAATCCAGTGCTGAAATTGTTCTAGGCCATGAGTAAGCGATGGAGGGAAGAAATATTAATCATGTTACCTTCTTTTTTAGTGTCTGTCTCTCTTTAATTTCTTCCTTCCTTAAGTTGAGGTATCTGTTAGATTTATGATAATTGAGAACACCATATCCCTATAATTTTCCATCCAGTATAATCTCATTCAGAAAACATAGGAGAAGACAAAAGGGAAATAGCATAGTGGTTCATTTAGTCCTTCTTATGTATCAAATTCTGGATGTTAACATGTTATTTAACGTTAAAAAGGTCAATTACACTATAAGCTACTTAGAGCATAGCTTAGGGTCTCCATCTATGTCCTCTCTCAAATTAACTGTGCCTTCAATAAATGTATACAGTAAGATAGATGAGTGAATGAATGAGTGAACAGGTCTATGAATTATCCTCATTTTAAAGGAAAAGAAGTTGGGGGGAGTCTGAAAAGTTAAGTTTGTCGATACACGTTAAGTTTATCAATAGCTCCATAGCTAATAAGTGGCAAAACTTTAATCTGTATCCATTACCTTATATATATAAATCATGAGCTTGATTTTTCAGCACTCTGGTATTCATTCAGAAAGAGAAATGTATTAAAAAATACAATAGCCAAATTAGTTTTGATAGTGAGGATAAAATAGATACTTTTGATACATTGGGCTTTAAAAACTATACACGAGGGCTGGGCGAGGTGGCTCACACCTGTAATCCTAGCACGTTGAGAGGCTGAGGCAGGAGGATCACTTGAGGTCAGGAATTCAAGAACAGCCTGAGCAAGAGCAAGACCCCATCTCTACAAAAAGTAGAAAAATTAGCCAGGCATGGTGGGGCATGCCTGTGGTCCCAAGTACTTGGGAGGCTGAGGCAGGAGAATCACTTGAACCTGGGAGTGTGAGGTTGCAGTGAACTATGATGACATCGCTGCAGTTTATCCCATGCAACAGAGCAAGACCCTGCCTCCAAAAAAACAAAACAAAACAAAAAGAAACTATTCACAATGTTGCCTTTTCATTTCTGCTTCACTGCCATATTGCATCAATAGATGAGTAACAGTTGTACTTGTGAATTGTTATCCACAAAGATGACCTGTTAGTAGCATTATCTTTGCTTTGAATAATGATTGTGATCAAGAGCTTGGACTCTAGAGTTGGACAGACTAAGTCCCAGTGATGCTGTTATAATAACTCTTTCTGTAGGCAAGTTCCTTAACCTCTAAGCTTCAGTTTCATCATAAAATGGGAATAATAATTCTACTTATAGGGCTAATACGAGGATTGAGACAATATGCTTAGCACAATAACTTGCACATAGAAAGTGCTTGTTAAGAATTAGTTAAAACTTAATGCTTCTGTTGTTGACCATGTTATTGCTATTATTACAACTGTTGTTATTATCATCTTTGAATACAATTATTTTTTTTCTCCCAGTGGTCCCCTAAAACAAAGAAAAATCATTGAGAAATAGTTATGTGGGATGTATTTATATAAATGGTGGCTGTGTATTATATTTTCTACGTTAATAAGCTTTGGTTATTAGCATTTTGTGAGTATAGTCAACCTAAAACTTTTGGAGAGAAGAAATATATCATTTATTTAAAAAATTTCCCTCTAGTTTATGTCTTTGAATAAACTCTGTTTTTTAAAGAATCAGTCTCGTTAGACATTAACCTGATGCAGAAACCAGCATTCTCTGCAACAGACTATTCTGAGGTTGGGGGTATTGTTGGGAAAAATGTTATTAGGGTTCATTATACATTCTATATTTCTTTGTATTGTATCTGTTAAGCAGTCGCCCTTGCTTATTGCTTTGTTAATTTGTTTTCTAGAGAAAGTAGCTGACCTATAATTTTGAAAACTCAACTGTTTGTATATTGGGTGACTATGGTGGATGAGAACCATTGTGAAATAATCATTACTTTTAAGAATCCTATATTTAGTGCCGAGAATGACAAGAGACAGTACAGTGTTATAATACTGTGACTGAGATAAACACAAGGCTGTGGCAGCCCTTAAGAAGGTTGCTTTTCTCAGGCTGAGAGAGGGTAGAAATGGGAGAGAGGAGACGAAGGACTTCATGACAATAGTATCTATCTTCTATCTTGAAGGCCAAGTGGGAGTTGGCCAGGTAGCTGAGATGGAGTTGGGGGGAAGGGGTAAATTTTTCCAGGTTGAGAGAGCAACACATTTAAGGAGCTATAAGATAAGGAAATAAGGATGAAAATATTGGGTATTGGGAAAGAATGAGATTGTTTTCTAGGTATAGCCTTATGGTACCATGATGACTTGGTCAGTCAAGTTTCAGTAAAAACTCTTCAGCCTATCCATTTGAGCATAGATTTGTTTTTATTGTTACTTCTTTGTAATCTGGAAAAATATTTTCAAAATCCTCATGTGGTTCTCAGTACTGGTAATACAATATAATCACATGAGGAGATTTTTTTTTAAATACCAGTGTAGATTTGCTGTAAAATATTCCAGTGGAAATTTTTTAAATATTTGGGGGGCATGGGTAGGGAAATAGATGATACAAGATGTGCAATATATTGCTAATCATTGAATTTTGGTAAGGCATTTTCATTATGTTTATATATGTTTGAGCATATATGTAACAAAAAGTTTAAAAAGTAAAATTAGAAGTTTTTCTGAACAACTGCCATGAAATACCAGTACCTCTAGGCCCCATTTTAAACTGGTTAGATCAGAATTTCTTAGGGTGGAACTCAGGTATCTTTTGTTTTTTGTAAGTTCAGCATGATTCTAGTCTGTAACTATGGTTGAAAACTTCTGCTTTATGGGACAGACAAAGCAGGAGTTACTATTCTTATTTTACAGGGAGAAAAACAGACTCAGAAAGGCTATGTGTTTTGTTAAATGGCCACACATATAGTAAGAACACAGCCATTACATAGTCAGCCTCATTTTCCAGTGCTCATTTTATGACACTACTCTGCTTCTCTGTTGCCTGCTTTCAAAGGAATAATTTTGTTGCTAGTTGGTGCCACATGATATATGTTCAGAACTATGCTATATTGAAGATATGTTAGTCCCTACAACTCTGTTCTAGAGCATCCTTAGTTCCTGTTCTTCCTCAAACTGGCAATGAATGTTGGTGCAAGCCACAAAGATTTCTAAACTGGTTTTATTTGTGAGTGGATGGCTTTTTTTTTTCTTTCCCTATAAGTGAGAAAATGAGCAATAAAAGAAAAGATGCTGATGTGTTTCTAATGCCCTGTGCACTGGGGTCAGTAAATCTACATGTAAATTAAAGATTTGGGTGACAAATGAGAACTCTCATCATCACTCTAATTTCTCTTAACTTTCCTGGGTATTGTTAATTCATAACATAGTTTGAATTGACTTACCATTATTGATTCCTGTATTCATTAGAATGAAAAGGGAAATCTTGCCTTTGCAAGGGAAATATGGTTATCAGATGCTTTCTTTCTCATAGAATAAAGGGACCTGGCGGGATATAAACTGTGAGAATGACAGTTAAATTGACGTGGTAAAGGTTAATGCTTGCTTGCTACATTGATGTTGGAGGTCCCAATCACTTATCAGTACGTTCCTATAATACATGCAGTACATCTTCATTAGGAAGGCATATAGCAATCAGTTTCGGGTTTCCGGATGAGCCTGTGGCCAGGCCATAATTAACCTTTTGAACTTGGATTTGTAACAGAATGTACTATTGGCTTAGGTTATCAATTATGGTCAGAGTCAATTGATACTCAAAGAAGGCTTATTGGTAATGGGTATTTACTCATCTTCCCATCGTGTGCTAAAAAATAAAAGTGTCATTACAGAGTATTCCATTTTTTGCTTTTGGAGAGAGAAATATTTGTAAACCAGATGCTTTGCCACACAGTTATATAAGTAGCAGTTGTTGTTGTTTGTTTTTTTTCCTGGTCTCAATTTCCAATATTTTTTTTAATTTCTAAAGTTTAAAGGAGTGCAGCTACTACTAAGGGAACTTTCAAAATTATATGATATGTCAAGTTGTAGTAGAAAAGACTCATACATAGCATATCAACATATTTTAGTCATAAGTTTGAAAGATTAAAGTTCAGGTGAAATCATGTAATTAAATTTTTTATGTTTCATTCTAGTTAATATTTCAAATCAAGTAATATCAGGAAAATGGCTGACAGAATTTTAGTTATTTTGGAAAAACTTAATAAAATGTGTGTTAATTAAATAAAACTAAAAATATTAATTGCCAGTCCAAATGAAGAGAAAGTTGGTATTTTAATGCATTTTAAATTGTCTATTATAATTTAAAGATAACTGCTCAAATTAAGAATATTTTATCTATATTTCTATTTATTCTATTATATGTTAATTTATTCTATTAGTTTTATAAATAATTTTTATTAAAATTTAATGTTATATCTCAGAAGTTATTTCTAAAAAATTTTTTTTCACTTAGAGTTTATTTATAATTTATCCATTACAGTCAAACTATGTATATTATATTGAAATGATAGTTACCCCTGAATTTCCATGGTGGATTAGGTCTAGTACCAGATACCAAAATCCATGGCTGCTGTGGTCCCTTATATAAAATGGTATAGTATTTACATATAACTTATGCACATCCTCTCGTATATTTTAAATCATCTCCAGTTTTTACTTATAACACTTATATATAATATGTAATACAATGTAAACTCTATGTAAATACTTGTTATATTGTTTAGGGAATAATGACAAGAAAGAAAATGTTCAGGCAGATGCAACCATCCATTTTTTTCGGAATATTTTTGATCCACAGTTGGTTGAGTCCATGCATGTGGAATCCACAGATATAGAGCACCAGCTATATAGTGAGAAATTGAGAACAGCATAAATGTTCAACACTAAGGCATTGGTTGAGTATATTGTGTACATTAGTTTGAAGAAATATTATAGCCATTAACACAATGACAGGATAGAATTTTAATAATCTGAGGAAATAGTTACCTTAAATTTTAACGAGTAGGCTATAAAATTGCATATTCAGAGATGAGAGGAGGGTTACTGAGAAGAAACTGGAAGGAATAGTGGTGGAATGTGAATAGTGGTTGCCTTGAGGTGATAGTATTATATGTCTTTTTCCTTATTTGTATGTTATATTATATAAAATGTTTTTCTAATATATTTATCAGTAGCATAGCATAGTATGTAAGGCATAACTGCCTGGTTTAAATTCCAACTCTGTTACTTTCTAGCTGTGTGACTTTGGACAAATGTTTATTTGTCTTTATGCTTCAGTTTCTTCCTCTGTAAAATGAGAACAATAAAATGCCTGTCATGTAGGATTGATATGAACATTACATTTTTAATATATGTGGAGTTAAGGAAACACATAATCACGTAATGCCATGAGTGGTGTAGTCTTGCCCTCCTGCTGGGCATAGCTCTTCTAGTGTTATAACATGGTACACAGCCTGTTGCTTTACTGCTCACTGTTCACTAGTGCCCTCTAGCTTTTGTATCTATCTTCCTTTTTTATATCTCCATCTATATGTCCTTTGAGCTCTGTAGAGGGGGTAAAAACTTTTTCCTCTGCCCCTCTTATGTTTTAGCTCTCTATACATTAGACTCTACCAATGTAGACTTCCTTTCTACTGGTACAGGGAGCATTCCTTTCACATGGGAGTTTGATCTCCTGCTTTCAGGAAGAAAAAAAGTCAGAGTGCTCTTCTTGCATCTCCTACTTTAAGGCCTTTAACACAAAATAAGCATATTTGGGGGTCGCATATTCTGCTACCCTACAACTCTTTCATACTCTGTAATTTCTAAGATTCACCTTTCACCTTGTCCCCAAACTTCTCCCTCTTTAGCTAAGTGAATGTCATTCTTTCCTTAGTCACAAAATGGAAAACTTGGAAGTCATATTTTTATCTTCTTAAATTATCTTGAAAACTTTTGCTTTTTTCCTTCCCTTCTGCCATAATTCATACCATCTTTATTTCTCATCTACCTCATAATGGATTTCCCTAATTCTAATCTTGGTTTCCCCCTCCCCAAATATCCTGGACAGAGCTACTGGGGCAGTTTTTCTAAAGCATGAGTCCTTCAGTGACCCACCATGCTTTCAAAGTGAAATCTAGTTCTCCAAGATCTAGCCAAAGGGCAGGGCCTCTGGTCTGTATTCATTCTACCTCACAGTGGCTTCCTGGAATTATTTGCAATTCTTTGATGTGCTCCTTCACTGCTTCTGGATCCTCACACATGTTCTTCGTTTTCTCTGGAATGTTCTCCAACTTTCTATGATTCTTCTCAGTATTAGGATTCCTCCTAACTGGCTTAGCACATAGAACAAAGCAGTCAATGAATTTATCATACTCTATGGTAATTGTCTCTTTCCTTGTCTCTGGTCCCCTTTCAGTTGTGAGCCCCTTATACATTTAGTGACCATAGTTAGTGACTGTGCCTTATTCATCTCTGTGCATCCAGTGCCCAGAAGAATGGCAGAAACCCAATAAACACTGAATGAAAAAGTAAACTTGATGGAAAAATAGCAGGTTACAGGTGACAAATAATTTTTTTATAAAATAATATCTATTATTGGGTGTTCTGTTCTTATACATAGCAGAGTCACCTTGTCTCCACCATCACAACTATCATTATTCTTCTACTAACTTGTCTTTATAAAAAAATCGTTCTCACTTCTTTGTTCATAACTGTGAGTCATGGTGATATACAGGGTCAGAAAAGTTAGTAATGTAATACTTGCTGAGCAGGAATAATGGTGGTCCTTAAATGATTACTCTTGTCTTAACAAAAGAAGACTACTCAACTCTTAACAAAGTTAAGTCAAAATTATGTCTTGTACTGCTGTTCCTTTACCAGATCTTTCATTCTGTGTTTTCTTTTTCATGACTCTGGTGACAGAATGTAAACCTTCTTTTAAAGAGTTCATATAGCCAAAATAGTATTGGCTTTCCTTGGTGACACTGACCTGCTTGCTGCCTAATATCCATGTTTCCATGATGCAACTTTCTTTTCCTTTTAAGTATCTACCTTTTTTGGCTTGGATACAATCTGCCCTTTTTATCCTATCAACATATGTTGAAGATGTACAGTTTGCAAGGAATTAGACAAAACTCTGGAAAGATTTTAAAGATATTACAAGAAACAGTGGAAAGTAGAAAATATCCAGGCCTTTCTTGACTTTGTCAACTGTTAACCCTGTGCCTACAAGCAAAGTTGTGTAACTTGCCTGAGTCTTAGTTTCCCCACTTGGGGATAAAATCCCTACTTCTCAAAATCATACCTGGCATGGAGTAGATATTTAATAAGAGCTGGTTTCCTTTCTTTCTTTCTTTCTTTCTGCTTTTCCATGTGGCATATATACAGCATAATTCTAATAAAGGAGCCCAACCAAACTGCAGATAGCAAATAGATCTGAAGATGTATCACAAAAACAGTCTCTCACTTAAACAGTTGTTACCATATTATCTGCCCCTCATGTGATCACACATCTTTTCCTTGGCTACTAAACTACCAATGATTAATTCGTTTAGATTTGAGCATTCTTGGCAGTCATTACCAATGCTGAAGCTGTTTAGAAATGCAGAAAAATTATGTTCCTGTTGGGATATGAATGCAGTCATTGAATATGGACAGCCATTCACCCATTCACTTACAAAAATATGAGCATCTCCTATATTCCAAACCTTAGCAATACATTGATAAAATGGCTAGAGCCACCAAATTTTAAATGGAAAAATACCTATAATTCTTTTAAGCATTAAATATTTTAATCTTAACTATTGTATTATTATTCAAAATCATTACATACCAAGCTAAGCTCTTGGAATGGATTATCTTATTTAATTTATACAACAGTTCCTCCAAGGTAGGTACAATAATTAACCCTCATTTTTTTAAATTTTAGTGTATTATGGGGGTACAAGTGTTAAGGTTACTTATATTCCCCATGCCCCCCTCCCCCCTCGAATAAGAGCTTCAAGCATGTCCATCCCCCAAACATTGCACATCTTATTCGTTGTGGTTGTATATACCCCCCTCCTCCTCCCCCCTCCCACCCTCCCAACACCCGATAAATGTTACTCCTATATGTCCACTCCTATATGTTGATCCGTTAATACCAATTTGCTGGTGAGTACATGTGGTGCTGGTTTTTCCATTCTTGAGATACTTCACTTAGTAGAATGGGTTCCAGCTCTATCCAGGAATATACAAGAGGTGCTATATCACCACTGTTTCTTAAAGCTGAGTAGTATTCCTTGGTATACATATACCACATTTTATTAATCCACTCATGAATTGATGGGCACTTGGGTTGTTTCTATAGCTTTGCAATTGTAAATTGTACTGCTATAAACATTCAAGTGCAGGTGTCTTTTTCATAAATTGACTTTTGATCTTTTGGGTAGATGCCCAGTAGTGGAATTGCTGGATCAAATGGTAGATCTGCTTGTATCGCTTTGAGATATCTCCATATTGCTTTCCCCAAAGGTTGAACTAGTTTGCAGTCCCACCAGCAGTGTAGGAGTGTTCCTCTCTCTCCGCATCCACGCCAGCATTTGTTGTTTGGGGACTTTTTGATAAAGGCCATTCTTACTGGAGTTAAGTGATATCTCATTATGGTTTTGATTTGCATTTCCCTGATGATCAGAGATGTTGAACATTTTTTCATATGCTTTTTGGCCATTATTCTATCTTCTTTTGAGAAGTTTCTGTTCATGTCCTTTGCCCATTTTTTGATAGGGTTGTTTGATTTTTTCTTGCTGATTTTCCTGAGTTCTAAATAGATTCTACCTCATTTTACAGATAAGGAAACTGAATCCTAGAGAAGTTAAGTGATATCCTCATGTTTACATAGCAAATAAAAGGAGAAGCTGGGATTCAGACTCAGACCATGCCAGCAGGTTTTTAGAGTGAGTTCAAGGGACTTACTAGAGATTCCCAAGACTCTAAGTAAGTCAATGAGGTCAAGACTATTTTTAAAATATACTAGGACAATATTCACTTTTTTTATTCTCATACTCTGATGCATGTACAATCAAGTATTCTAGAGGCTATATACCTTGTGATATCACAACAGATCGAATGCAGAAGCAAATATAACATTCATCTGCTTCTGCTTCTAAGTCAGAAAGAGATTTATAAAGTTTATAAATTTTATGAAAATAAAATTTTCATAAATTTAAAATTTTATGTTTATAAAATTTATGAAAAAGATTTATAAAAATAGAAAACTGTACCACTCTTCATACTAATTTTTTTGTTTTAGAAAATATAGCTTTTTCATAAAAATGTGTTATTGATATTAACATAGTAATAGTTTTATTATTTTTCAAATGAATTAATTTTTTTTAATTCTCAGTTTTAATTTCTAAAATGGTAAATATTGATAGATATAACCTACATAAACAAAAACTCTTTGGGCTCTTCAGTAATATTTTAAATTGTAAAAGGATCCATGGACCAAAAAGTTTGAGAACTACTACTCTACACTGTTATCCTTATATTTAGAACCTTCCTCTTGGTGTAGATTTTGGATCTTAAAAGTTGACCTCCCAATTTCAGGGAATCCAGCCATTCTATTAAGAATAGCACATTCTTAAAATCTGTCAAGATTGTTAGCAATAATATCTGAGACCTTTGTACATTCTTTTAAACTATTTGCCTGCTCCAAGAGCTCACAGTACTAAATATCAGGATATCATGATTCTGGTATACTTGAGTCAGATTTCCAGAGTTAATTTTTATGAAATATATAGAAAGAATGATATTATAATTAAAGCAGGTGATGTCTGAATGTTTGTATTTCAGTGTGTGATTGGTATGGCAACTAGTATATCACCACCTCCAGAAGTTTATCCAACCACAAAAAGTGAATATTCTGTTTTCTTTCTTACATAATGGAATGGATGAATGTTTTTACTACCGTTTATTTATTGCATATTTTCAGACATTTTAGAAACATTGTAAAGAACACTTACACTAGGTGGTTTCTAAGAGAACTGTTTATTTCTTTCATTTAACAAAAAGCTGGTAATCGTATGCCAGACCTTATGTTTAAGTACCAGGGGGACATAAACCAGATGTGGTCTTCATTCTTAAGAATTTTATGTTAGGGGAGATTAAAAAAAAGAAAATAAATGAGAGATATTTTTGCCAACCTAGTGTAAAACTTCTCAAAAATAATATCTTTTTTATTCTTGATGAATGATTATTGATTCTGTGTGAATAAAAGGTCGTAGCCTATTTGATACAAGTACAATTTAATTAATTAAATTTTACTCCCACTGTGAAATGGAAGTTATTGAGATCTAATACAATGCCAAAGTGTTTTTTAAAACAAGGACTAAATGTTCTTTCTCTAATCTCTCTCAGAATAAAATGAGATAATATTGTCTGCTTATATAGTGGACACAGGAGAATGTTTATTCTAAGACAATGTTGGTTGCCTAGTTGAGTTTGTACATGTGATCATCAAAAGAAAACAATATTCTAAATTTCTCAGAAAGTTGGGGAACATGTAGGTATAGATTTTACATAACTAGACTTCATATCCAAATATTACAGTGGATATATACCAAATTTATATTGAAATATGGTCTCAGTTCAAATTTTTGCAGCTAGGAGAACTTTACAGGTCTAACTTACTTATATCTTACTTTAGTGCATACCCTAACGGTATTCTAACAAGTATTACAATACTATTACTTCATGTACAAGTAGACTTGGGACTCTTTTATGGTGAATATCGTTAGCCTGGAGTTCACAGTTGACACTTCACCCAGGAACAAAGTTGAAAATCTATTAAAACCTGCTAGTAAAATTTTCTAATAAAAATTTTATTATAATGAAGTATGAGCTTAGTAGGACCTAAAACTAGCTAACATCTTTTGAGGTATACATTGTCAAGCTAACCTAGAACAATATCTGTATCCTAGCCTAACTATTCAGGTTATACAGCATTTCTAGGGCCAAATGAAAATGGACATGAATAAAGAGGTACATTTTAATGAAATTGTGGCTTTAATATGAACTTTTAAATGTCATGTGGATTAATGATCAGTTTTATTAACTTCTTACACAGAGAATTAAAGACAGATAAGCTTAACATTTCTTGGCTTGGTTTGTTACAGGAGAAGAGGGATATAGTTTTTAAAGTATTCAATATCATATTGCTAATTTTTTTGAAAATAAAAAAATTATTTTCTATAACATCAGCTATTATTGAAAGAAAAACCCAATAAAATATTTGTGACTGATGAAGATGCTGTATTTTTCTCTGTGGAAGGGTCAAGTCCCCCAGCCATTCCTTCTGCTAAGAGGAACGTAGACAATCTCTGGGATGATTATATAATAAAACTTTATGTTTATCAGAATAGTGATGGAGGATGAGAAGAGGGCAGAAATGTGGCAAGCATGGGAATTAAAAGGTTAACAACAGTGGTATAATGGCTGGAGTGGATTCCAGTCTTCAGCACTGTCTAACTATCCTGTCAATTTTAAGAAAAAGTTTGAAAGTAAGTTTTGGGTTTGAAGCTTCAAGATGGCTGATGAGAGACATCTATCACTCATCTCCTCTGCAAAGGACCAAAACAGCAAGTAGATAATTACATTCAAATAGAGCTTCTAAGAGAGAACACTGGAATTCAGTAGGGAAGTGACAGGGAACCTCTGAGGCATTGAACAACGGGGAAGCCAAGAGGCCAGCCAGGCCAGGGCTGGCTCAGAAGGAGGAGGAAGTCACATTGTGGGGAAGAGTTAAGCAAGAGATCTCTAGTAGTCCATGTTTCCACCACGGACTCCCACAGTTCTAGCCACAGGAGTTCCCTGAAGCCCATGCAGACCTTGTGACTAGTTTAGGGATCTGCCTGGAAGGCATGTGATGACATTGTGCCAGAGGGAGTTCACACTGGGTCCCACATATCCCCAAGCAGCTGTAGACTGGTGCCATTTTGAGAGGTCAGCCACCAGCAGACTACATCCTGCTATGGGGCTGAACAGCCCATGAATCTTTACATACTAGAATCCTGCTGACATCCCCCCACGTCCACTCACAGGGCTTCAGTGTCGTGATGTTGGCTGAACCTAGCGGTGTGGCCAGGTTTCCAGCACTCTAGCCAATGCAATCTCTTCCACCCTGGGGATAGTCAATTCAATGTACCAGAGGATTGCCCCCAGGACAAAGGGAGCCAAAGGATGCACTCCCCAGAGCCTGAGAGCCATCTGTACAGGGCCAATGCCACAGATAGCAACCTTGCTTTCTTCCAGTACCGGGCTGTTTTGCACCTATACATGCCTTCAGGGGACCTGGGCAGTGGCCTGGCCAGCCAGTGTCCAGGCATACTGTCTAGGAGCCTAGTGATTTGACCTACCTTACTCACTGAAGCCAGTGCCATGCGACCATCCAGGAGCCTGAGGACTAGCCTGCCCCAGTTACTACCAGCACTGCTTGTTTGTACTGTCCAGGGGCCTGGGGATAGGCCTGCCCTGCCTGCTGGCTGCCAGCACCCACATATGCCTCCCAGGAACCAGCCACTCAGCCTGCCACTGCTACCACTGGTGTCCATGTGTGCCACTTGGATGCCCATGGGTTGGCCCACTGCCACTACTGCCACTGCCAATGACACAGACACAGTGTTGCCACTGTCATCACCCAAACATGTCACCTGGAAGCCTAAGGACCACCATACCTAACATGCTACTACCACCACAGGTGCCTGCGGAACAGCCCACCCTGCATCCCTATCCCCAGCAAAGCTTCTCCATAGCCTCCACTAACAGCTGCAATCTAAGCCACTGAGGAACTCAAAACAGAAACCACTGATGCTAATTACAGCCAAAGAAATCACAGAGACTACACTACTCTGCCCACCCAGAATCAAAGCTAAAGCATTCTACCTACCAACACTATTTATAAATTTATCAGAAAAAAGTCTTTCCTATGAAAGCCAGAGCAGATGTCAACATGAGGAAATAAGAAACATGAAAAACCAAGGAAACATGACAACTCCAAAGGAACACAATAATTCTCTAGTAATAGATCCCAAAGAAAATGCAATCTATAAAATCCCAGGGAAAGAATGTAGAATGATGATACTTAAGAAACTCAGTGAGAGGCTTTCTGGGGGACTGGAGTCTGAGGCCGCGAGTCACTGCTTG
Organism: Microcebus murinus; assembly: GCF_040939455.1. Lineage (NCBI taxonomy): Eukaryota > Metazoa > Chordata > Mammalia > Primates > Cheirogaleidae > Microcebus > Microcebus murinus. The sequence goes on from NC_134124.1 coordinate 33,998,847, forward strand.
ATCCTGGATACAGAGGGAAGTTTCTGCACTTTTCCTGTGGAAGGAGCAAATATTCAGGAGCTTCTGTATAAAATTTGGTCCTAATGGCAGGTGAAGAAATTAATGAAGACTATCCAGTAGAAATTCATAAGTATTTATCAACATTTGAGAATTCCATTGGCGCTGTGGATGAGATGCTGAAGACTATGATGTCTGTTTCTAGAAATGAGTTGTTGCAGAAGTTGGACCCACTTGAACAAGCGAAAGTGGATTTAGTTTCTGCCTACACATTAAATTCAATGTTTTGGGTTTACTTAGCAACTCAAGGAGTTAATCCTAAGGAACATCCAGTAAAGCAGGAATTGGAAAGAATCAGAGTATACATGAACAGAGTCAAGGAAATAACAGATAAGAAAAAGGCTGGCAAGCTCGACAAAGGTGCAGCTGCACGATTTGTAAAAAATGCCCTCTGGGAACCAAAACCGAAAAATGCATTGAAAGTTGCCAATAAAGGAAAAAGTAAAAACTAACTTTTTGGTTTTGATGTACATATATTCAAAAAGTACATCTTCATTTTTTGGAACTATGCATCAAAAAAAAAAAAGTACATCTTCTTACTGCTTTCACAAGATAGAGGATTATGTGGCAATGCAGGGTTTAAATGTATTCCTTATCAAATTCATGTGTAAATTTATACTTTAAATTTATAACGCTAAATACTGCCCCCCCAAGATTGTTATCTTTATTGATTTTCTTATAGAGCACTATGAGGTTTTTAACATCGTGATGTATTTTATATTTATAGTTTATCATATCTTTTGACAAGACTCTTATTTCCTTATGTAAGTCAATCTTGCAAGTACATTTTATAAGCAACTGTGAAATTTAAGTTAAATATTCTTTGTAAACATTTGTACTATTTTAAATGAATAATGACCTTATGAAGTATGCTATCTGTAGGCTGAGGTTATAAGTACATCTGTTTTTACTGTATGATATTAAGAATGAAATGACTTCAGTGTCCATTTTTTTCCCTGTGTAGTTACTTCATGTTTTCATGATTTTAGGAATTGTTGCTTTTTTGATATTTGAAGTATGAAATTAAAACTTTACAGCTGTACTTTAATTCTTGGCATGTTGCCTCTGTGTCCCATTTAAAATAAAATATATTCTCATTAACTTTAGATGGGAAATAAGGTTGTATGTTGGTGGATAAATTTTGGCATAATGGTTATACCCTCTCAATAAAGGCTGTAAATGTTGTGTAAAAAAAAAAAAACTCAGTGAGATACAAGGGAGTACAGATAGATAATTCAACAAAGTCAGATAAACAATACAAAAAATCAGGAAACAATTCATGATCTGCATGAGAAATTCAATGAAGCGATAGATGCCATAAAAAAGAAGCAAACAAATTCTACAATTGAAGAATTCAATGGATAAAATTAAAAAATACAATCAAGAGCTTCAACAATAGACTAGATCAAGTAGAAGAAAGAATTTCTAAACTTGAAAACAGATCTTTTGAAATAAGGCAGTCAGACAAAAAAAAATTTTTTTTAAAGAATAATGAAAACCTACCTGACATATGGGACACCATAAAGTGATGAAATATTCAGATTTGGAGATTTTTCAGAAGGAGAAGGGATGGGCAAAGGCATAGAAAACCTATTTAATGAGATAATAGCTGAAAACCCCTTAAGTCTTGCCAGAGATATAGCCATTCAGATAGAGGAAGCTTAAAGATTTCCAAATATATCCAACCCAAAAAGATCTTTTTCAAGGCACATTATAGTCAAACTGTCAATAGTCACAGACAGAGAATTCTAAAAAATAACAAGAGAAAAGCATCCAGTCACATATAAGAGAATCCCAATCAGACTAACAGCAGATTTCCTGGCAGAAATTTTACAAGCCAGGAGAGAATAGGATGATGTGATCAAAGTGCTGAAAGAAAAAAAACTTATAGCCAAGAATATTATACACACCAAAACTATCCTTCTCAAATGAAGGAGAAATAAAGTCTTTCCCAGACAAGCAAAAGTGGAATCCATCACTACTAGACCAGCCCTATAAGAAATGCTTAAGGGACTTTTACATCCGAAAGTGAAGGGATAATGTCTATCATGATGGAACTACACAAAAGTATAAAACTCACTGTTAGATCAGTTACACAAATGAGAAAGACAAAGGAGCCAAACATTATCACCTAAAAAACCCCACCAAATCATAAAGGTAATAAAAGAGGAACAAAGGTTATTCAAAACAATTTTGAAAATGTCAGGAGTTAAGTCCTCACCTATCAATAACAACCTTGAAACTGCTTAAATTCCCCAATTAAAAGGTATAGACTGGCTGAATGTATATAAAAACAAGACTCAACTACATGCTGCCTACAAGAATCTCACTTCATCTATAATGGCACACATAGACTAAAAGTGAAGGGATGGAAATATATACACACACACATACACACACATATACATTTAACATACAAATAGAAACCAAAAGTATACAGGAATAGCTAGCTATACTTATATCAGACCAAATAGACTTTAAGTCATAAAACATAAAGAGAGACAAAGAAGCTCATTATAAAATGTAAAGGGATCAATACAGCAAGAGGAGATAACAATTGTAAATATATGTGCACCCAACACTGGAGCACCCAGCTATATTCAGTAAATATTATTAGAGCTAAAGAGAGATAGGCTCCAATTCAATAATAGTTAGGCCACTTCAACACCCTACTTTCAGCATTAGGCAGATCATCTAGACAGAAAATCAACAAAGAAACATCTAACTTAATCTGTCTGCACTGTAGACCAAATGGACCTAACAGACATTTACAAAACATTTTATCAAACAGCTGCAGAGTACACATTCTTCTCATCAGCACATGGAATATTCTTCAGGATGGACCATATGTTAGGCAACAAAACAAGTCTCAGCAAATTTTTAAAAGTTGAAATCTTATCAAGTATATTTTCAGACTACAGTGGAATAAAACTGGAAATCAATGACAAGAGGCTGTTTGGAAATAGTACAGATACATGGAAATTAAACAACATGTTCTTCAATGACCATTAGGTTAGTGAAGAAATTAAGAAAGAAATCAAAAAATTTCTTGAAACAAATGAAAATGGAAACCACATCTATGTGAACCAAAACCTATGTGATATAGCAAAAGCAGCACTGACAGGGAAATTTATAACAATGAATGCCTATGTCAAAAAAAGTAGAACAATTTCAGATAAACAATTTAATGCACATCAAGGAACTAGAAAAGCAAGAATAAACCAAACTCAAAATTAGTAGAAGGAAAGAAATAATAAAGATCAGAACAGAAGTAAATGAAATAGAGATTGGGAAAAAAATACAAAATATCAATGAAACAAAAAAATATTTTAGGAAAAGATAAACAAAATCAATAAACCACCAGCTAGGCTAACCAAGAAAAAAAGAGAGAAGACCCAAATAAATAAAACAGAAACAAAAAAGGAGACATTACAACTGACACTATAGAAATACAAAGGGTCATTAGAGAGTATTATGAACCACTATATACTAACAAAATTGGAAAACCTAGAGGAAGTAGATAAATTCCTAGAAACATACAACCTCTCAAGATTGAATCAGGAAAAATAGATAACCTGAACAGACCAATAATGAGTAACAATGTTGAATTGATAATAAAAAGTCTCCCAAGAAAGAAAAGCCCAGGACTGGATAGCTTTACTAAATTCCACCAAACTTATAAAGTTGAACTGACATCAATTCTCCTCAAACTATTCCAAAAAATTAAAGAGGAAAGTATTATTCCAACTCATTCTACAAGGTCATCATTACCCTGATACCAAAACCAGAGAAGGACACAACAAATAAAGGAAACTACAGGCCAGTGTCTCTGATGAACATATATGCAAAAATCCTCAACAGAATACTAGCATACCAAATCCAATAGCACATCAAAAATATAATACACCGTAATCAAATGGGATTTATCCTGAGCATGCAAGGATTGTTCAACATATGTAAATCAATAAATATGTTACATCACATCAACAGAATGAAGTACAAAAACCTTACAATCATCTCAATAGACTCAGAAAAAGCATTTGATAAAATTTAACATCTCTTCATAATAAAAACTCTCGAAAAATTAGGCACAGAAGGAACATACCTCAACATAATAAAGATCATATATGGCAGATCCACAGCTAACATCATACTGAATGGGGAAAAGCTGAAAGCCTTTCCTCTAAGAACTGGATCAAGATAGGGATTGCCACTTTCATGACTCTTATTCAGCATGCTACTGGAAATCCTAGCCAGAGCAATTGAGCAAGAGAAAGAAATAAAAAGTATCTAAATTGGAAAGGAAGAAGTCAAATTGTTCCTCTCTGCAGGCAACATGCTCTTATATTTAGATAAGTATAGACTCCACCAAAAAACCTCTTAGAAATGTTAAACAAATTGAGTAAAGTTACGATACAAGGTCAAAATACAAAACTCAGTACCATTTTTTATACCAATAATGAACTTGCTGATGGAAGAGATCAGGAAAGCAATCCCATTTATAATAGCTACAAAAAAAATAAATAAATAAAATGCTTAGAGATAAAAATTTAACCAAGGAAGTGAAAGACCTTTATAATGAAAACTACTAAACATTGATGAAAGAATTAATATTGTCAAAATGACCATATACTACCCAAAGCAATCTATAGATTTAGTGCAATCCCTATAAAAATATCAATGACATTCTTCACAGAAATAGAAAAACATTCCTTAAATTTGTATGAAACTACAAAAGACCTCAAGAGTCAAAGCAATAGAGATAAAAAAAAAGAGAGAGAGAACAAAAGTGGAGGCATCATAATACCTGACTTCAAAATATACTACAAAGCTAAAATATACTACAAAACATACACAAAGACCAATGGAACAGAATAAAGAACCCAAAAACAAATCCACATACTTGTAGCCAACTGATTTTTGACAAAGGCACCAAGAACATACATTAGGAAAGCACATCCTCTTCATTAAATAGTGCTGGGAAAACTGCATATTCATACGTAGAAGAATGAAACTAGATTCCTCTCTCTCACCATATACAACCATAAATATGAAATGGTTTAAAAATTTTAAGACCCGAAACTTTAAAACTATTAGGGAAAAAAACAGGGAAAGTCTTCAGGACGTTACTTTAGGAAAGAATTTTATGACTAAGACTTCAAAATCACAGGCAACAAAAACAAAATAGACAAATAGGACTATATTAAATTAAAAAGCTTCTGCACAACAAAGGAAATGATCAACAGAGTGAAGAGATAGCCTGTAGGATAGGAGAAAATACTTGTAAACTATTCATCTGACAAGGGACTAATATCCAGAATACACAGGGAATGCAAACAACTGAATGGCAAAAAAACCAAATAATTCCAATAAAAGTGGGCAAAGGGTTTAAGTAGACATTTCTCAAAAGAAGCCATACACATAGCCAACCAGTATATGAAAAAAATGCTCAAAATCACGAATCATTAGGGAAACGCAGATCAAAACCACAGTGAGATATTATCTCAGTCTAGTTAGAATGGCTGTTATCAAAAAGACTAAAAAATAAATGCTGGCAAAGATGTGGAGAAAAGTTAGTAACTCTTGTACGCTGTTGGTGGAAATATAAATTAGTACAGCCATTATGGAAAATTGTATGGAAGTTTCTCAAACTAAAAATTGTTCTATATGATCCAGTAATTTCACTACTGAATATTTATCAAAAGAACAGGAAATCAGTATTATTAAAGATACCTACATCCCTGTGTTTATGGCAACACTGTTCACAGTAGCCAATATAGGAAATCAACCTAAGTGTCCATCAATGGATTAATGCATAAGGAAAATGTGGTATATATACTCAATAGAATAATATTCAGTTATTAAAAATAGAATGAAGTTATGTCCCTTGCAGCAGAATGGAAGAAACTGGAGGTTATTACGTTAAATGAAATATATGAGCAGGCACAAAAAGATAAATATTGCATCTTCTTACTCATATGTGGGAGCTAAAAAAGTTGATCTCATGGAGGTATAGAGTAGAATGATGGTTACCAGAGGCTGGGAAGGGTGAAGTAGGGGGCAGGATGGAGAGAGGTTGGTTATTGGGTAAAAACATTACAGTTAGGTAAAAAAAACAGTAAGTTCTAGTGTTTGATAATATATAGTTGGGTGACTATAATTAACAGTAACTTACTATATATTTCAAAATAGCTAGAAGATAAGATTTGAAATGTTTCCAATACAAAGAAATGATAAATGTTTGATGTGATAGATATCCTAAATACCAAGATTTGATCATTACACATTGTATACATGTATCAAAATATCACATGTATCCTGTAAATGTCAATAGTTATTATGTACCAATAAAAAATAGTCAAGATTCTTCAAAAAAGTTTACAAGTGAGTTGCAATAATGATAACCTCTAACCTCTAAAGGCATAAATGACAGTGAATATCATATTTGCTTATTTATTCTTTCAACAGATATTTATTGAATGGTTATGAAGAATACCAAAATATATAGCCCTGGCCCTGCCCTCAGTGAGTGTATAACCTAGTTGAAGAGATTAGATTCGTACTTTAATGGGCAAACTCCTCAAGGACAGGCACTATGTCCTGTCCCTCTCACTCCCCTCTCACTACGTTCTCTAGCATAGAGCCTGCCCTGTGTCTTACAGGGTTTTTAAATCATTTATCTCATGGTGAAGGGAAAAGCAGAAGGAAGGGTTAGAGTTACAAGCCTAGCAGTCCTTGTTTCTGAAAATCAATTAAAACAAAAATGCAATTTTATCAGTCTCACCTCTGAAATTACAATGTTGGTCAGTAAGGAATCAATTTATAACAATTCTATTGCCATATATTTATTGCAAAAATGAAATACAGCTCTACTTCTACCTGACTCAGATGGTATTTCAGATAGCTGGGTCATACATAATTAAGGAAAGCCTTGTGGACTTTTGGCTTGGAAGAGAGTTTCTCTTCTTTCTACTCACTTCATGTCCCAACTCATCTCTACATCTCCATGATTTGCTTCAATCTGGCACTACAGTTGAGCTCATACCACCTTTTAGAGGTTGGAGGAGGTGATGGAGGGCACTATTTCTGTGCGGAGACATCCAGCCAGGATTGCAGTGTCAGCTTTTTCAGAACTCTTCTCTCCCTTCCCAAACCATGTCTAATGGTGCTCCGTTGAACACTGGCCACCAAAGCTACCAATTCCAATTAGGAACTCTGTAAAATTATGTCAGAGAATAAATTAGTATGATATTTGTAGAGAATTTTCTCTCTATGGCAATCTAAGAAAGCAAGTTTACACCCTTGGCAGAAGACAGTATATCATGTGTAGACCAGGGTTCAAATATACCCCCTAGGGTTATAGAATTTTTCTATTATAAGGTACAGAGCTCTTGGGACAAAGTAGGCCCCCAGAAGTGAGTTATATTATGTTTCAGAATCATATGGATAATATAAGATGGAACCAGAAAGGGTCAAAATTCTATAAAAGTAATGAAACTAATTTGTGCAAAATAAGGAAGGAAAGCAAACATTAAATAAATCTATTTGGTCTCAGGACTCTACTTCAAAAGAAGAATCATGGTCTGTGGTGTGTACATAAACAGAGAAGGACTTAAATTTACATTAATAAGTATTCTTGTTACAACATGGTAGAACTACATCACTGTCAAGTAAAAGTGACTGAGGTTTCAACATATCACTAAATTGTACTTTGAATAGGAACATTAAAATAAGTCTTGGAACACTCTCTTCCCCTGTCACTTGCCACCCAACAAAACACAAGAAGCCAGTAAGAACTACCCTTCCCTTTCTGGAATAAGTACATGAGAAACTCTAAACAGATTGTTAAGAAAATGTCATTCATCATTTTCATTTTCTTTGAAAATTGTGCTTTTCTTCCTAAATATACCATAATGTTTTCTTTTTCTTACATTTTTAAAGTATGCCCTATCAAAATACGTTTCTGTGTATATATAAACACCATTTTATTTTTTAAATATATCATTTGCTTTTTAATAAGAACAACTTTGTGAATACAGGTACATCATCAAATTGACTGTTACCTTTGCACAATCGTACTACAAGTTATGTTGTGAAAGACACCTGCACTCGAATGTTTATAGCAGCACAATTGCAAAGCTGTGGAAACAACCCAAGTGCCCATCAATTCATGAGTGGATTAATAAAATGTGGTATATGTATACCATGGAGTACTACTCAGCTTTAAGAAACAATGGTGATATAGCACCTCTTGTATATTCCTGGAAAGAGCTGGAACCCATTCTACTAAGTGAAGTATCTCAAGAATGGGAAAAAACGCACCATATGTACTCACCAGCAAATTGGTATTAACAGATCAACACCTAAGGGGACGTATAGGAATAACATTTATCGGGTATTGGGCAGGTGGGGGGGGAGGAGGGGATGGGTATATACAAACCCAACGAGTAAGATGTGCAACGTTTGGGAGATGGACACGCTTGAAGCTCTGACTCGAGGGGGGAGGGTGGCATGGGCAACATACGGAAACTTAACACTTGTACCCCCACAATTTGCTAAAATAAAAAACAAAAAAAGAAATCTAGTTTCCCTTCTAGTTGTTTTGTTAGGTAAATGAAAATTAACAGTTTGATAGCATTTTATTTATATTAGAAATATAGTATACATATTTATATTCATATATTTTTTTGAGAAATCTGTCATGTTTCACATGTTCACAGACTTTTGTCTCCATAATTCTTTCGCCAGCTCAACCAGTGGTAAGGACATGAACTTTTTAGTTACACAGAATTGGGTTCAGTCATGGTTCTGTCACTTATCAGCTTTTGGGCAAATTTCTCAAACTCTTAGATCCTCAGCTTTCTTGTCTCTAAAGTTAATGATACTTAACTCACAAGGCTGTTGTAAGGATTAAAGGATGTTACATATAATAAGCTCTCAGAAATATTAGTTCCTTTTCCCTATAAAATATAAATTTTTCTTTTAAAATATTAAGATTATGTCTTAAAGATTTCTAGGCATTCTAATGGTTCTAATTTGTATCTGCTACTATTCTTTTCCAGGTCCAAGAATAGCTTGCAAATAATGATATTCCTTTAAATGGAATAATGTTAATTTATCTAGCTCACTGCTACTATATTGCACAGCATGGGAAAATGTGCTGTTTTTGCAGTCTGTTCATTCAGGTGGTTTATGAATTAAAAGCAGGGGCCTATCATGTTCTAAGATCCAGTAGTTCATTATTGCAAAATAAAGTATCCATTTATTAGACAAGGATTGTCTACAATGTCTGTAAGAGTAAACAGATCCACTCATAAGTGTTACCTTCAAATTTGTACTGAAGTGTGCTGAAAAACATGTGTACTATAGCTGTGATAATGAGCAGTACAGTAGAGAGAGGTGATTTATGATACCTGTTTCTGACAGCTATAGTGCAGAGATTCCCAGGGTATCTGATCACAGCATTAGCATGCTGACAGCTCAGCATTTAGAACATTATGGTAATTTATCCTGCCTATGCTGTCACCTGCACTGTCAGAGTTTCTTTTTAATGATGGTATAACTATTTTGTTTGTTTGTACTGCATTCTTTTCATTTGGCTAATGCTTTCTCATTAGATTGAACCTAGTAAATGAGAGTAATTAAGTGCTTCCTATAGCTCAGATGCAATGATTAAGTTGCAGAGCTGCTACTGATTATGTTTTGTCATTTATCTCTATTAATCTGAGAATAATCCAGATGATAAACACATGTAATTTTTTGCTAATGTTCAATAGATGAAATTTATAATTTCTCAATAAAGCCAAGCAGTAAGTATATTCATATATAAATAGTAAGTTCTTACATGTGAACCTGCTTTAAATAAACATTCAAGTTACAGCTAAAGTTATTAAAAAGGGAAAGATACTTTTAATTGTCCTACAGAATTTACTCTTTCCTGAAATGTCCTTCTTTACTTTCCCTACCCCACCCCGAAGGAAGGAAGGAAGGAAGGCTGGCTGGCTGGCTGGCTGGCTGGCTGGCTGGCTGGCTGGCTGGCTTAAATCCTTGTTATGAAGCAAATTGCTTCTCTGACTCTTCTTTTCTTTGAGTCATCCACAGGGACAGACTAAAATTTGTTTTAATATGGTGAATTTGAAGTTCTGTTGATCACGCTCTACTGATAGTTTTTCAGCTTTTCTCATGTACTCTGATTTTCTGAACTACAGTAATTTATAATGATTCCAGAAGAGAATATATCCGACTAAATTGTTAAGTGAGATTAATCAGAGTTTTTTGTCTTTTAATAAATTAAGCTAAAACGTGGAAGTAATAATGTGGAATTACATATATATTTTTTGAAAAGTAATAGAGGTAAACATTTTTTATTTGCTTATATCTGATACCATTTGCTATAAGGAGATATATAGTTTCAGAACTCTGATGTGAATATATTAGTTAATTAAGAGTTGCCTAGGTTTTTTATAAGTTTCTATAAATAACTCCAAGCCAGTTAATACATATTGTTTGCAATTAGTGACAGTATATGCCAAGTTCTTGCATTTTAAGTAATCATTATTTAAAGATATTCCTAATTCTTTGTAATCTATTTACAAAATTGTAGGCCCAACAAACTTTCAATTGTGCTAGGAAAAAAATAGGATTGTTTTTATAGAATTGTGACACTATTTTCATAAATACTTAACAGAATCATAGAATTGCTCCATCTGGGTATGCATAGGCTACCCAGAATTTTTAGTTGATATACAAATGGTAGGAAGATTAACAGAAACCTAGTTATTGTATTTAATTCCTTGTGCTTAAGTGTATGACTGACCAGGAGTCTGGTGAGTATGATTCATCAAACATTGGAATAAGAACATTAACAATTCTTATTTTGAAAAAGAACATTGTTATACTTGAGCTTTTAGGTTGTTTCTGTGCATCATAGTGCATTAGGAACTGCTTTTACATTTTACTTAAGAAAAAGTTTGTTTAAAAGTATCTGTACATGTCCTGCCTTTATTTGCCCATTTGGATCATTTGCTGAATTTTGTTCTAAAATTAAATGCTTGAAACGTTGATATTAAGTCCACCTCCCTCAGTTAATTTTAATAAAATATTATTCTGTGAAAATGAAGACTTTCTGCATAAATCTTAAATGAAATTTGATAGTTTGAATGGTTATTCATGTATTCTTTGGATTCCTTTCAAAAAGAATACATTATGTTAAAAGGTGGGTTTAGACTGCACAGTGAATTCTTCCTCCCCTTTAGGTGTAGAAATGTCTTCCATGCAGACTAACTGGAAATTTAGACTATCATAAATATTGGAGGTTTATTAAGTTCTCTAGCAGTCTATTCAAATTGTTTTCCAGCAGTTTTAAAAGATTTAATATTTAGACTAACAGAGATTGTCACCTTTCTTAGGGATCAAATTTTCAATCCTGTACTTAAGGATTGAAGAAATTTCAAATAATCAGATTATATATGAAGTGATGATTTGTTAATGGTAGCCTAATAGAAGAATCTGTGTTTTTGAAATTGTGAGAAATGTCTCTGATAGGCATTGTCAATTAAGTAAAGGACCAGAAGCAGAAAGCTTTCAGTTCTAGCTCAGACATTGTTCCCTACTAGTTATTTCATCAGATAAATCTTATTGTTTTGCACACTGAGATATCAGGTTAAGTAATGGTGAGTGTTAGGCCAATAGAAGGCTCTTTGAATGTTAAATTATAAAATAAGAAGCCCAAAAAGGAGTACATTTAAAAAGTCATGACAGATTTCCTATCATTGTGTACTGATTTTTTAAAAAGCAAAAATTGGATAATACATCAGGATGTAATGTTTACTAATCTAGAAGATATATCTTTTTTAGGTTTTCAAAAGAGGGGAACAAAGGTCTTGATAAAGTGGAGCATTTTATCATTTTATACCTGAGCCTATAAGAATATTTTCAGTATTAAATATCTACTTACTGTTTCTATATTTCTAAATAGTCAGTTCCTAAATGCCATTGTTTAAGGTAGTGGTTTTAAGAAATTGTATTTCTTAATTACCCTCTACCTTCACCCCTTGTCTCCACAACAAAGAAACAAAAATATGTTTGAGTTGTTAATGTTGAAATCACAAGTTACAAGTATTCCTTTGTCCTTTGTTAAAAAATAATTATAAAAATAGAGTAAAGAGAAAATTCTTTTTTTCTCCTTGTTGGTCAGTTCTATAGAAGTAATTTAAAATACCGTATATTGAATTCTTTGATCATTTCTCCTGGGTGGATTGGGAAAGAAGTCAAAGCTGAGGCAATTGCTTCTGGGCTCTCTTTCTGTGTGCCTGGTAAATGAAACACAAGGAACCTCACCAAACTACATGACTAATGGCAAGCTCCAGTGCCGCCTGCAATCAAAGATTAATTTGCTTTATCAAGTTTAAAGAATACCGGGTGATAAATCATGTCAAAAAGAAATAATCAGTCAAAGGCTGATGTTCTTTTCTACATGTGAGGACAGGTGCTATGAAGCATGCAGTTGCCATATATAGTTAATTTGGGTTTTATGCATTTATGTTCATCTTAACTTCTATTTAGTTGATACTTGAATGAAATAATTTCTTTCATTAAGATCAACTAGAATCTCAACAGAAAGGCTGGAGTATTATAGATCCAAAGTAACAGTTTTTCCCTTTAATTTTATATAAGTGTATTCTCACACAACTATTATTAATAAGTGTTTATTTTTTCAAACATGAGTTAGTGCCAAATGGGAAGCGAAATTATTTTCTCCATGTCAAGGTGCTTAAGAATATTAACTGGATGTTCATGTGTGTAAGAGATATCTGTGTGATATATGTACATATTTATATAAAATTTTCATTTACTTGAATCTCCTCACCTTTTTTTCTTAAGAGAAAGAGTGCTGACGTCTCTAATTCTATGCATTCATTTTAGGTAAGATTGTATTTTAAGGGGGTGGTCTTCTCAGGATTTTCAACAGCAAACACATTTTGAACAGTATCCAAAACCAATCTTGTAGTTTTTCAGAAGCTGTGTTGTCAAGACCCTTTTAAAATAAGACTCAGAATATCATTTTAGCTGAGTTTCTTATTTCTAGTTATAGTCATGTGAACTGGAGCCTCTTTAAATGTTTTTATGTATGTAGATATTTATTATTTCCTAGCTTAGGTCTTTCCTACCTAACTGTGCCTTCTGTAGCTAATCAGAAATTATTGATTTTGTACATAATATACAGAATTAAATAAAAATTCATCATAGACTTGAAACTTGGGGCTGTGAAGTTATATAGTTTGAGTGGTTAGAGGAAATCTAATCCTGGAGTGACTCTTCATTTTCTTTTTCTTCATTATATATATACATATATATCCCCCTAATAGATAAACTATAAAATAATCTGTCCCTTTACACTTTGGCCATCTGGAAATTTGGTACCAATTTATGGCTCAACTATGTATTGTGTGTAACCTTATAATCTACTTTTGTAAATTTTGATCATTCTCTTCCTCCTACTCTTAACAACTTTATATTATACCTGGTCCTCATGCTTCATTTTAATTCATCTTTTACTTTTTTAATGTCTACATTTTCTGTATGGCACTCCAAATACTATATAGAATGAATCACTATGTAAATAAGCAGAATTGCCCTGACCCTATCACTAAATATTCAAAAGTCAGTTTTTTTCTTTTAAAGCTTTAGTATTCTCATTTGTAAAATAAAGAATGAACTAGATTGCCTTTGAGACCTTTTTGACCCAAATTCCAGGATTAAAGACAATAGAGAACTTCTAGTTTCCATTTGGGGCTGTAGAAAGCTGGAAAGAGCATCACTCCCACCCTTAAAACAACAAAAAAAGTGGACAAACTACTAGTTCATGACTTTTCTTAAACCTGTCAGAGAGCTGAGGTTGCAGGGCAACCAAATAGCCAGGAATCTAAGAAAAAATAGGTACCTGTTAGGAAGAAAGGAACATATGAATACTTTCTTACCCTGAGTCCCACTCAGTGAACATCAGTAAGGATAATTAGGCTAGATAGTTAACGAATTAGTAGAGACCTGAGTGTGGGCTGGCAAGAGAAAGTAGAGCCCCAGGTGGCCTTAGATATATGGGAGTTTTATACTTCTTGCAGGCGCTTTGTCCACAGTCTCCACCAGGCAGTCCCATCCTCCAACCCCCACCAAAAAAACAATTAGCAGGAATCCTGAGAAAGTATCTTGGAGGAGGGGAACAACAATGGGAGGGACACTGAACTCCAGGGGAACCCTGCTCCCCTATTTCCCCTACTGGAGATGTTTTTATTTTTGACAAATATATTATGATTATGTAAGACGTTAACATTATGGAAACTAAGTGAAGAGTATGTATAATTAGGAACTCGTACTGTATTTGCAGCCTCACTGCATATCTAAAATTATTTCAAAATACAAAGTTAAAAAATATGCAGCAACTATTCACCCCTCTTTTAGGGGCAGGTCATCTACATACTTATCTTTCCTTTGAATTCTCAGCGCTTTGTCCGTGGTAGACACCCAGTAATATTTATTGATATAAACCTGATCTTCTTCCCATTGTTGCTTCTCTTGGTGTATGGCACCATTCTGGTATAAACCAGAAATCTAGGAATCATTCCAATTTAATCTCTTCCTTACTCTCTCTCACCAAATTCTAATATAATTTTTTCCTCATAAATATCTCACCAATCTGTCCATTTCTATTTCCTCTGTAGCTCTAGTCCAAGTGACCATCTCTTTAATTGTGAATAGCAAAATTTATTCCTAACTTGAATTCCCATTCTATTCATACTCTCCCACCCTGTGCTTTCAGCCTGTTTTATACATCATAGCCAAGGTAATCTTCAGAAAAATAAATCTGATTCTGTCTTTCTACCTGTTGAAATCACTTTCTGTTGTTTTTAGGTTAAAAACCAACTTCACATGGGTACATGGCCCTTATTGACCTAGCCTCAACTTCCTTCTTTAATTTCATATAACCCCCAGTCTTCTAGCCAGCCCACTGGCCTCCTTTGAGAGCCTCAGAAGCACAAATCTCTCTTTTAACTCCAGGCCTTTACCCATGTTACTTCTTTAGTCCAGAACACTCTTCTCTGTTATTTTTTTTAAACCCTCCGCTTTCACCCAGTCATTGCCTACTCACCCTTCAGCTCTCAGCTTAAATATCACATCCTCATAGAAGTCCCTCTCTGATCTCGCAGACCCAAGTTATGTTACCTTCTTTTTATATACTGTCAGAGCACCTTGCACTTTTCAGTTATAACAACTCTCACAGTTTGTAATTTTTGTTTTTGTCATTATTTAGTTAATATATATCTCTTTCACTAGAACTGTAACCTCCATAAGGATGGAGATCATGTTTGATTTTTTTCCATGCCATCATCTAGCACAGTACCTGACATATGTTGAAATATTTATCAAACTTACATTTATGAAATTCAGTTTAATGTTTATTAAATGAATAAAAGAATAAGCTATACTGTGCTAAGTGGTAGCACTAGAACTACAACTGAGTTACATATACCAAACATTAGATTAGCTATCTCTTCTATGAGCAGAGTTTGGGCTATAAAGAACAGATATCATCTCATACTCCAGTTTTAAAAACCCTATCCCTTCCTTGTCCCACAGACTGTTTGAAAATGTAAAAACATAATAATAAAATTTTAAATACCCTATCCCAAGTCCTGATGGTCGGTCGGTCGGTCTTCTGTTTCCGTGTTTGATCATAGGTCCTGCCAGACTTCAGAATCCCTGAGTAGAGGGATTGGAGTGGAGTAAGAAGTTAAATACAACAAGGCACAAGGGAACTTTTTGCAGTGATTGAAATTGCGATTGTGGTGGTGGTTATACATCTATATGCAGTTGTCAAAACTTGTAAAATGATGTGCTTTTGACAAGGTTGAATTTTATTATGTGAATTGTACCCAACTTAGAAAAAATCCTGAGTATTTTGAGGTAGGCATCTGCTCTTTTCCCAAGGACCTCTTCATCCTATCCTTACCTTACTGTGGAGAGTGGATCCATGTGTCATGAAGATACAAAAAGCTATTGCAAGTCCAGAGTATTCCACACTATCTTTGTCTTCCCCCTGCCTTCTATTCTAATCCAGTTTCATGCAAATTGAATGCATGAATGAAAAACAGAAACTGGTTTTGGCTACTTCATCATATGAGGACAGCTCTAAGGCCATCTGTTCCATGATTGGCTGTCCTTACTCATCTCCACCTGATTCTTCCTCGTACCATTCATTTAAGAAACAGTTACAAGGCCGGGCGCTGTGGCTCACGCCTGTAATCCTAGCTCTTGGGAGGCCGAGGCGGGCGGATTGCTCAAGGTCAGGAGTTCAAAACCAGCCTGAGCAAGAGCGAGACCCCGTCTCTACTATAAATAGAAAGAAATTAATTGGCCAACTGATATATATATAAAAAATTAGCCGGGCATGGTGGCACATGCCTGTAGTCCCAGCTACCCGGGAGGCTGAGGCAGAAGGATCACTGGAGCCCAGGAGTTTGAGGTTGCTGTGAGCTAGGCTGACGCCACGGCACTCACTCTAGCCTGGGCAACAAAGCGAGACTCTGTCTCAAAAAAAAAAAAAAAAAAAAAAAAGAAACAGTTACAGAGTCTCAAAAGTGTTTCTTTTCTTTTCCTGCTTGTTTTCCAACTGGGAAACTGCTTACTGTAAATGAATGTGTCAGAGAAGACCTTTCACTGTAACAAAGACTCCTAAATGAAGGCCAAGACAAGATCTCTTTCCCAATGAGAATGAAGTATACTCAGACACAGTTCAATTAAGTTGGTATTTAAAGTTGGTTTATCAAGGATGAAGCCAAAAAATACAAAGATATATACTTTGGTCAAGCAAAAGGCCTAAACTGGAGGATTGGGTAAATTAATTTAGAGAAGGCTAAAATCACAATGATTGTTTGGAAGAAATATCTATTCTGACTCTTGCTACTGCCAGCATTGAATTGAGTCACTCAGTTTTTTTAATGGTTCTATGCTTATTAAAGGATTCATTTTTAAAATTATGATTGAAGACCTAATGCTAAATAATACCTTTACCTTAGAGTAGTTGGCATATTCATCATTTTATAGCTTTATACACTTCTATGCTTTGGTTAACTCTTTGGTTTCTTTTATGCCAAGTTAGTATATTATGTAAAAATGTATAATATGCATTGCTTTAGAGTAAAATCAAGACTAAGAAATTCAAATTTATTGGCAACATACCAACAAATGTAAATTACTTGAAATAAACAAGGATCTATCATTAGTTCTGAATCTTTTTATGTGCTGATATTGGAAACAGAGGTGTTAAATTCCCCCTTGATATGGCCATCACTTTACTTCTGGTTTTTAATGATAATAGAGCTGCTATTTTTGGTTTCCATGCTCTGTATCTCTATTAGAATGTTTGTAGAGCTCTTCTCTCAAGATTATAGGTAATTCTTGAAAGCAAGACTGGTCTCTTTTTCATAGGATTTTCTATTAAAAAGTAGTTTTAATTGTTCAAACTGTAATTGAGGAAAAAATATTGTTAGAGGACAAGTGTACATATGTCCCCAACTGGTTGTCTAGTGGACATATATATGCTCCTTTCAGGTGATAAGGTCTTGGAATCGAGACTGTGATTGCTATTGGTGATAAGTCTGAACCAAATGTTCTGACCTACTCTTTGTAGATAAAGATAATATTTTATGCCCATCATGAATGTGGAATTATCCCCGATTTACTTTTTTAGTTATAATTCTAGTTGGGGGCATATTCAAGTATTGGCTTTTCATATTAATAAATTACCATTAATAAAAAGGCTGGTTTTGAGTGCTCTGTGTGTTCAAACAAATTACTTTTTCATCTTAGTAGAACTCAGGAAAAGCCTCTCTCTTTCAATTTATTAGCATTCATTAGGGAATAAAGTACAGACTGTTTCAAAGGCCTACCATGTACCAGTCAGCATACTAGAAACATTATTTACTTTGGTATATACAATAACTGTGTGAAGCAAGTATGGTACCAATTTTAGAGATAGGGAAATTAAGGCTCAGATAGGGAAATTAAATGACTGTTAATAATAGCTAATGAATTATAGACCAATATTTCAGACCTAGAGCTCTTAACTACAAAGGAACATGAAGATTGAAATTATAGGCATTTACATTTTTTCTAGGCATAAATAATAAAAGCCTATTTTTTCAAAAGATTATTCAACATTTTATTTTTATTTTTTAGAGACAGGATGTTGCTCTGTTGTGCAGGCTGGAGTGCAGTGGCACAATCATAGTTCCCTATGGCCTCCAACTCCTGGGCTCAAGTGATTCTCCCACCTCAGCCTACCAAGTAGCTGGGATTAAAGGCATTAGCCAGTGTACCTGGCCTGAACAGTTTATTTTTTATTTTTAAAATTTATTTCATCAATTGCAATATTTTGAGCTTAAAATTAATGACTATCACAAACAATCTGCTTTTGTCAAGTAATCTAGTGGGACAGACGTTTCTGTGGTTACTCAGAGTTGTGTAGCACGGTTAATCCAGATTTGAAACACTCACAAAATAGTCTACTATAGGAAAAATATAATTCCAAATTGGAGTTTTGTTCCCAAAGGACAATAGAATAATGGAATTTTTCCATTTATAATTCGTATATATGTTGCTTTGAAACACTATTGAATAACATCATGGAGTCATAGAATATTAAAACTGGAAGAGATCATAAAATATATAGTCTATTAGTTTTTCAGTTTGCTCCATGCTTTAGGGTAAGAGGAGAAGGAAGAGCTTGACAAGTTATCTTTCCCTTCCATGAAACAGAGCACTCTACCTAAATCTCTTTCTCATATTGGTCTTCCAGGTAAGCTTTTATTTGAAGAAATGGTTTCACATCTTTAAAAAGTTTTTTCACCATTTCTTAATTTTACAGGTGGCATTTAAGACCCAGAGATGTTACCTTTGCAAGATAATTTTACTTGCTGGACCAGGATGTTCAGTGCTGTGGTTTATTCGTTCCTTCAGTAAACATTTATTGAATACCTGCTGTATCCCAGTCACTATGCTTAGAGCTCACAGACTAGTGAAAGAGACAAATGGATAAACAAATAATTGGTAGCACTAAATGACAAAGGAAATTTATTAAATGCCATGTGAAAGAAGTCAAGAAAAGCATCCCAAGAAAAATTACATTTGAACTAGCTCTTACAGATGGTAAGAGGAGATGATTTTGCCAGGTTGAAGAAGAAAAGATAATTATTCCCTGCTGAGGGAACAGTAGATGGAAAACATCATGGAGGTATGAAAGAGTATGACATGATCAATCCATATTAGATGGCTTAGTGGGATAAAATTCCCAGAGATCCAGTAACACTTAGAGGAAAAGTTATTACAGTAGTTGGGAAGGGCCAAATCAAGAAGAGTGCTTCATAGAAAGTTAAGGAAAGGAGATTTTATCCTATCAGAAATTGGGTGCCATTGAAGATTTTTAGGTAAGACAAGTGATTGGTCATTTATATTATATTTTTAAAAAATTATTCTTGTAGTAGTGGCCTGGTCTTGGAGAAAAAATATACAAACTACAAGTTGCCCCTCAGCCATCTTGCCTCTTTCACTTATTGGTATCTACAAATGGTGCCCCCATCACCTATCCCAATGGCAATAAGTGTCCATTATGTCTTCTTGTTTTGTTAAAGGTGTTTTGTCCTTTATAGTGTCTGCCTGCCATAGCAGAGCATAGATCAGATTTGGAGAACCTTTTAAAACTGAGTGTTTGACTCTTTGTGAAATCCCTTTTTGTGTTTTGCTTCACTTGAAGTGACATGACTTACTGTGAGACAGGATAATTTGTAGTTTCTTTTGTCATCATCTTCTTTGTATGTCACAGACCATGGAGTATTCTGCACTAGTTCAGTGGAACTAAGAATGGGAAGGACACATGGTTTATATATTACTTTTTCTCATGAGTATTCTCACTTGTGATGGATTCTGGCCCTAGGCATAAAGATATATGGAGAGGCAGGCTGTTGAGAAAGCATTTTAGGTTTCACTTGGCTATTCTGTGACTAAATACAGTATTAAATGATTTGTGTGGTGCTTATATGATATTAAACTGAAAGGGCTATTGTTTTACCTAAAAGTGTTCTAGCATATACTGTGAAGGCTAGACATTAAATGCTAGGGTTTCTGTGTGTAAAGAAAAGTCAAGCCAGATTTCTTATCTTGAATCATTTTAGTTAGTAACCTGAGCAATGGATCATAAGAAACCTAAGGCTTTCATTCTCATCAGAAGGCCCAAACAGGTGGTTTTTGGGAGCCATTTTTCTTGGCATTATGTTCTGGACTCCAACCAGAATTCTGGATAAGAAAGCATCTTACCATCCTCTGTCTCCAAGCCTGTATTCATCTCTTAGGTTATCCATGCTTTAAAATAAAATCTGCATTTCACCTTCTCCTAGGCAAGAGTCATTTATCTCTAATGAAATATAGAAGAGGAGCAGAAAATTTTCTTTGGTATAAATTCTTAGGGACAGTTCATATTCTAAAAGCCCCAGGAGTTGACTTGTCCTTACTTATGTCCAGGGTTCCTCTGCTCCCTGGTTCTTCATACTTTTCTCAGTAGCCCTTTTGGGGATTTCTGAATGTTTCTATGCTAGCAAAAATAAAGAAATGCCTTTTTATAAGAGCAGTAGAGAAAGACTACATAACAAGCAAGAACCAATTATACAGCTTCAAGAAGTCTCACACCAAAGTTAACAGTAAAGAAATTGTAGATCAGAACAGATCCAAAGTACATGTTGTATCTAGTCCCTAAGAAATAGTGTTTCCATGAGGTTGTGTAGTGCCTTACCTCTCCTTAGAAACTAACTAAAAAAGGGGAGGGGGCGTGTTTACCTTAATAAAAAAAATTACTAAGGTGGGTTTTTAGGTACTTTAAGTGTACCTAAATGTTAAAAGATAGCATTTTAGGCCAGGCTCGTTGGCTCACGCCTGTAATCCTAGCACTCTGGGAGGCGAGGCGGGCAGATTGCTCCAGGTCAGGAGTTCAAAACCAGCCTGAGCAAGAGCAAGACCCCGTCTCTACTATAAATAGAAAGAAATTAATTGGCCAACTAACATATATAGAAAAAATTAGCCGGACATGGTGGCGCATGCCTGTAGTCCCAGCTACTCGGGAGACTGAGGCAGTAGGATCTCTTGGGCCCAGGAGTTTGAGGTTGCTGTGAGCTAGGCTGACGCCATGGCACTCACTCTAGCCTGGGCAACAAAGTGAGACTCTGTCTCAAAAAAAAAGATAGCATTTTAGGGGAAACTCCATATTGGGTGTAATAGGCGCCAGGAGGAAGAATATACATTTGTTAATCACCTGTAATAGGTAATGCCAAACATTTGACATAAATTTTTCCTATTCTTTGCAATGATACCATGAAATTCTACTAACAGTGATAAAGAAATGCAGCCAAGGAGATTTGCCTCCTCTTCCTTTCTTTTAATCTTAAACATTGGGCACTGAGGTAAAGTGAGCAAATAATAATAACAGCTAACACGGATAAAGACCAAACGTATATGACATACATGAAAGAGTTGAAGACTACATAATAAGCAATGTGTCCAAAAGATTCAGGGCCTATTGAAAGTGGATGAGCACACCTATAATCGTAGCACTCTGGGAGGCCAAGGCAGGCAGATTGCTCAAGGTCAGGAGTTCCAAACCAGCCTGAGCAAGAGCGAGACCCCTTCTCTACTATAAATAGAAAGAAATTAATTGGCCAACTACTATATATAGAAAAAATTAGCCGGGCATGGTGACGCATGCCTGTAGTCCTAGCTCCTTGGGAGGCTGAGGCAGCAGGATTGCTTGAGCCCAGGAGTTTGAGGTTGCTGTGAGCTAGGCTGATGCCATGGCACTCACTCTAGCCTGGGCAACAAAGCAAGACTCTGTCTCAAAAAACAAAAAAAGAAAGTAGAGGAGGCTTTCTTTTGTAGAAAGGACAGAACAAGAAAATAGAATTATCAAGAGGAGGAATACCATTTATTGTGTAGCTTTTGTGTGTCAATACTCTGCTGGGTACTTCACACGTGTAATCATTTTAAGCCTCATAACAATCTTGTAGTGCTCCTTTTCTCATTTCATAGAGGGGAATCTAGGGGTCAGCATGGTTAAGTAACTTTTTCGAAATCATACAGTTAGTGGTAATTGTTGAGACACAGGGATTAAACTAAGATTCTGCATATAACATCCTCCAACACCAAAAAATAAAGTATGTATTATGTTGTACATTTTTCTGGAAGAGGGTGAATATCTTTGATCAGATTCACAGAGATCATAACCCACCCCCCAAAAGATAAGAACAACTGCTATGTTATGCTGCCTTAAGATAAATGATGAAGACCAGGAAAATGAGAGCTATGTGAGCCTTGTTTTTAAACTTTTACCCAGGTAATAGTAGCAAGTTAAACCAGAAAAATATCTTTCACAATCCTTTAGGGCTAATAAACCTTCCACTTTGTTGCAGAAGGAGTATAGTATACTGGCTACAATTATAGGTGCTGGAGTCAAATTGCTTAAATTTAATAAGTGACTGCCACACTAAAAAAAAATTTTTTTTCTTGGGGCCACAGTGTTTTGTTAGGAAAATAGAATAAAAAAAATTATCCTTTCTAATTTAATAAAAAAATTGTTATTTTTTATTGTTTTCTGTGCATGAGTTATATGCAGCTTGAAAAATAGTTCTCACAGCCTCTAAGGTAAAGGAACATGTTGAGTTATAGATGCTTCATGAGGCCCTGGATTCAAAGCTAGCATGAATTAAATACAATTTACATGATAGTTAATGTATTAAACTCTATTACTTACTAGTTCTGTTGCCTCATAATACACTTGGTTGTTTTATCTCAATTTCCTCATCTGTAAAACTGGAATCATAATAGTACCTACTTCATGGTAGATGTGAGAATTAAATTAGTAAATGTGTGTAAATTGCTTAGCATAGACAGTGGTTCCCAGAGGAAATCTGACAATATTTAAAGACATTTTTGGTTGTTACAGTTTAGGGAAAAGGTGCTACTGGCATCTAATGGATAGAGGCCATGGATTCTCATAACATTTTACAATGCACAGCCCCTACAGCAAACAATTATCTGGCCCAAAATGTCAGTATTATTGAGGTTGAGAAACCCTGATTTAGCACAATGAGCATATTTTGTGCTGATGTCTGAGAAAAAAAAATAGAAAAACAAGTAAAATTATTATATACTTGTCTTTTCCGAGCCCCTAAAGTAAAAACTTTAATCTCAGATGTTAAACTACCTTAATTAATAGTCAGAACTTTAATATAATATGGAAAAACCCATTTAAAAATGTGAATTTAAAGGAATGTGAATTTTTGCTAGTATAAATGAATATGAAATCATATCTGAAACTGTCAGATATTTCTTATAAGCAGTTTTATAATTTAATTCTATGTAGTATTGATATACTTCTACATATATAGAATTTTTTAGAGCATTTCATCATCATATATAAAAAGTAAATGGTTAAGAGTATGCTCTTCTGGTATTATTCTGACATGGGTTCAAATCCTAGCAATGTCACATACAGACAAAGTGACTCAATAGAAACATAACTTCTCTGAGCCTTAATTTCTTTAATGGTAAAATTGTGATATTAATGTCTGCCCACTTCATACAGTTAATATATTGATTAAATGAGATAAGGTATATAAAGTGCTTAGTGTAGTGCTTTCACATAATGAGTAAATGATAAATCAGTAAATGATAGCTGCTCATATTATCTTCATTGTCATCATCATCATCATCATCATCATCCCTGTCCCTGGAACTTCAGTATACACAATGGTGTGGTAAAAACTAGGGGAGCAAACTAAAAGGCTGATTGCTAATGAAGTAAACCTGACCATAGGTTCTATAGCTACCATGTATAAACTATGTAACTTTACATGCTGTCTTCATCAGGTCCATAAAATCACCTCAACTTCCCTGGCCACTCTACAAGACTCCTTTCCTTTTTTTTTGAGACAGAGTCTCGCTTTGTTGCCCAGGCTAGAGTGAATGCCATGGCGTCAGCCTAGCTCACAGCAACCTCAAATTCCTGGGCTCAAGCAATCCTTCTGCCTCAGCTTCCCAAGTAGCTGGGACTACAGGCATTCGCCACCATGCCCGGCTAATTTTTTCTATGTATATTAGTTGGCCAATTAATTTCTTTCTATTTATAATAGAGACAGGGACTCACTCTTGCTCAGGCTGGTTTCGAACTCCTGACCTCAAGCAATCCGCCTGCTTTGGCCTCCCAGAGTGCTAGGATTACAGGTGTGAGCCACCGCGCCCAGCCACCTTTCCTATTTTGATGTCTACTGTCATCCACTCTCAGCATCCTTAAGCCCTTTTGGAGATACCTTGGATTTTTAATACTACTCTTTTTTATTGAGGTCTGAGTTATACTTATTTTTCACAAATATCTATTAAAAATGCCAAGTAGTGTTATATTTTTAATGGAGATATATATATATATATATATATATATATATATATATATATCTCCCACCCCCAAAATCCCATATCACCAATCATCACAAGATTGTTGATTTTATTCTTTTAACTTACTGTATTAGCTTCTAAATTATAATCTCCTTTGAGGTCCCTAGTTTAGTTTGTTCAGAGGCAAAGCAAAACTGTAACATTTTATGAGAAATAATATATTAATAATTATATTAATATTAATTTATTAGCATTAATTATATTAATTTATTAATTCTACATGTGGTAAAGAGAGACAGTGATTGGTTTCTTTCTGTTTCTGGAAGCTGATTTATGGTACTTTCTTCTTTTACTGTATTTGGGCAATGTCAAGTATAATCTATAGACAAAGTTTAAGCTTTGAGGTAGTATGCATCTATCTATATTAAAGTGTTCCATAAACTAGACCTTACTGTCCCTTTATTATAGTTTTCTAAAAATAATTCTCTTAAATCTAGGGAATATGTCTTAGTTTTAAAGAAAGACAAAATTTTCCACCTAAGATTAAAATAGTGAGAGAGACCTGCCAAAAAAAGAGGAAATTTCATTTTAACATTACAGTGATCTCAGTAGACTCTTTATTTGCAGGTTGTTAGTCTTCATCTTCTGTGTCAATTGAATGTATCACATGAACACCAGTGAGCAGATGTGGGGAGTGGGGGGCACGCAGGGTGTAGAAGCAGGAACCAGCAGCGTTGGCAAACTGGCAAATGTTTCTGTTTTAGCTAAGCACCTGCTTTTTTGTATTCAGACAGTCCAAACCATCTGCTTTTATATTCTCTTTACCTACTGTCAGCCATTTTGGAGTTTTTTAAATCTTTCAAAGTGGTTGGAGATTATTCACAGTAAGCTAGGAATCTATACCACTCTTTAAAACCTTGTGCTTTTAGGGTATTCCCATTTAATCCTCAAGATTAATTTAGGGGCAGTGTGTTATGTGATTAAAATGTTTTACTCCCTTCTCAAGTACTTATTCTCAGACATCAAAATTTAAATTGCCTAAATAGATACTCGGTCATAGTGTGTAATACACTAACAACAGACTCATAGTGATTGAATGTAAATGTTGGTTTACATGTCCCTTCTCATTAAAAAAAAAAAAACACATTGCACAATTTAATGAAAGGTCCTAATTTTTTATAAGCTTACTTATTGGATATGCAACTAATGTTCTCACTAAAAGTACATAGTATTTATAAAATACCTTTTTTTCACCAGCTACTATGCTGGACATTTTGTCAGCATTATTGCAAATCCTCTCTACAGCCTTACAAGGTAGGTATTATCCTCCCTTTATAGATCAAGGAAACAATTCTCAAAGAAGTTGAAGAAATTGTTTACGGTCACACTTGAGACTGGAGATTTGAACTCTGGTTTCTCTGGCTCTTCTACACTGCTTTTCAAAAATGTTGTTACATCCAAAAAAATGACTATGTAATAGAAGCTTTCTGCTTAAGGAATCAGATGTGATGCATTTTCTTTAGTTAGAAGTGAGCACACTTCATTTTGTTTAAGGTCCAGGCTCTTTTCTAGCCTTTTCTGTAGCTTTCAACATGCATTTCTATATACATTGTGTTTTCTTCTCTCATCATTAAGAAATACTCTTTGCATTTGGTCCTCTGTTTCTGCTTTTTTTCAAGGTTTACAAAAATACTTTTACTTTAAAAAGAAAGAAAGGGATGAGGGTGTGGCCTGTTTCTCAAAATTTACAGCAGCTAATTTCCTTTTTCCTTAAAGTTTATGTCTGTCACCATTACGGGAGCCTCTAGTAGCTTTTCAAGATTGTAGCCAGAATTGAATGGCTGTGTCATTACATTCTTTTTGACTTTTGTCACTACCCAGAAATGTGGTCTGTGCAAAACAGACTTCATAGATGCAGTAGGTGGAGGTTTAGTTCAAATGATTTAAAATATCCAGTGTTAATAGATATAATTCATATTTATATTAACTTTTTTAGAGCAAAATTCACATACAGACCATAGAAATCAACATTATGAAAGCCATAGACCTCTTTGGCATAGGAGGTCAAACACTTAAAAGGGAAGTGGTTTTTGGTTTTTTAGTCAGGGTATGGGTAGGACCTAAAAATTTCTGAAATATTTAATTTAATATTTAATTTCAAGAGTCTCCTTAAATCTGTATTAAATTCAGGGAAAATAAGAAATTCTGCTTTCCTTGATGCATAATAAAACTTATGGAACTTGTTTTTCCAAGCACTTGCACCAAATGAAAATATAAATAGGCTTAATAAGTCCATGACTTAAGGATTCTCAACTAGTTATTAAAGAAAGATAGAAATATCCAGGCTACACCTCCAACTCCTTGAGGTTAATGATCATTGGTGGAGGGTAGCTCATTGAAGCCTAATCAGAGACAGTAATGAACTAGATGAGCCATCGTGCTGATGTATTATATTCTTATATAATTAATATAGGCAGTAATAAAATCCTCCTTCAAATTCCTGCCTACCTCAGGCTTTCCTCTGTTTCAAGGAAAGAGAGCCAAAATTTTCACAGTTTTGCCACCTTGGCATTTCTTTTCAATTCTCAACTCAACTTTTGTTTGGTAATACAACTGAGGCAGAAAGGGGTTTTTTTCCCCACATTCGGTATTTACTTTTGGAACTATGGATTTAATGTCATTTGGGCACATATTTAATTGC
The DNA here is from genome assembly GCF_040939455.1 of Microcebus murinus. Lineage (NCBI taxonomy): Eukaryota > Metazoa > Chordata > Mammalia > Primates > Cheirogaleidae > Microcebus > Microcebus murinus. Next base: position 34,026,091 of record NC_134124.1, read on the forward strand.
ACTTTTGTGAGCAGATGAACTCCCCCAAGGAACAGAGTATATGAGGATGGAGAGCACTCTCAGTTCAAGAATGTGGAGAATAGGAATTTTTAACTGAAAATAAAGAATTAGAAAAGTGAGAAACCAAAGAATAAGATGTCTGTGAAGCTCAGAATATCAAGGAGAGGGAACATATGGTAACAGAGACAACAATGGGTCCATTGTACACAATGTAGTCAGACAAATGTTAAAAACTACTTTCATCCTGGGGCTCCTCCCACTTAAAGACTTCCCTGTTGCCTACCACATCAAGCCAGCACTGTTTTGCCTTTTAAGATCCTCCATAATCTAACTCTGCGTACTATCCAATTTTTAGTCCCCACAGCTTCCCTCTGTCAGGCTGACTGTCACCATATTTAACTTGGATTATATTGTTCTCTTCTTCCTTCTGCCCACATACACATACATGATCCCCGTCTTTCAATGTTCTACTCAAGGATGCACACTTAACAGTTCTTAGTACCCGGGTCATATTCGTTGAAACTTAGTTAAGTAGTAATGATAATGTTAGCAATCATTTGTTACTTATTATATGCTAGTCACTATGATAATAAACCTTTTACATGCATTTTATCTTATAAGCCTCAAAATAATCTTATGATAAAAGTGTTATTAGCCACAGTTCTACAGTAAAGTAATTAGATTAAGAATACATAGGTAGAAAGTGGTATGAGCAAGATTTGACCTTAGGTCTTTTGGACTCTAAATCTATCAAATGTTGAATATAATTCCTCCTCTTCCTCCTGGAGCATTTTAATGCTCTATGTTCTTATTTTCTTAACAAAGTTTGAGATTCTTGAGGACAGGGGCAACATCTGTACATACCTTGTATCTGTCATTACAACGAGGATGGTGCTAGAACATCAACTATTTTATTGTTGATTAGATATGGATTAGTTAGGGTAAGATGGTCAGATTTCATCATGCAAAAGGAGAGAAATTTTATTCTGATCCTAGTCATTTTTTGGAAGTAGGTGTTGTTAACTAGAGCAATATCTTATTAGGAGACAGTGGATTGGAACAAGCCAATGTTAAGTTTTTAAGAATTATAAATTAGAAAAGAATCTTTGTATTATCTATAATAGTGTTATTTTGAGTTGGATTAGTATCACTCTTTTTTCTTTTATTTATTATACAAAGACTTACAATGACAAATAGGTTTAATCGTCTACTATATGCTAAACAATGGGACACAATATTGCCTAGAGAGAATCTGCCATTATAGACTGGTGGAAGATGCAAAGTCAACAGGTAATCATTCTTCAGTATGATGCAGCCCATGTCTGATATGCAGAACAGTGGGAACATATAGGAAGATATATAATGAGATCTTGGGGAAGTCAGAGAAAGATTCCCTGGGTATGCTCAGGGTTTCTTTCAGTGTCATTCATTTTTGGTAGTGAATAACATAAACTGGCAAGATAGGACTAGGAGTTACATATTGGTGCAAAAAAAAACTGAGGAGCTCATTTTTATGTTTTCCACTTTTCTATTCAAGATTGCAAACCAGACCAAGAAATATAAATAACAGTTCACTGCATATTTTTTACAAAATAGAGGTTGATGACAGAGTGAATGTTCCATCTTTTCTAAGAAGATAGTGAGTAAAACAAATAAATTTACCCTACCCCTCGCAATTGGCACCAAAAACCACCCACTATTTCCATTCTCTCAGATGGGTGCCAGATATGTTAAGGTTATTTTCCATGTGTTGAATGAAATAGCACCCAATAGAGTGTTTGTTATGGGTTTATTAGAATAAGTGCCAGTGAATGCATATTTTTTCCCAGCAGCTAGGAAGTAGCAATGCCAAACAGTGAAAACTTTGAAGAGGAAGTTGCAAAAGAAGCCATTTTACTATGTAACCTAACCATTATTTGATTTTCCCATATAAAATATAGAGTTAGTAGTACCTAGCTTTGCCTGCTTTGAATGCACATTCTTAGTAATCCAAGGGCAAGAATAGAATGAATGAGTTTTCCCTCCGCCAAAAAGAGGATAATCTAAGTACTTAAAGATTTCAAATAAAATTTTGTAAATGAGAGCTAGGAAGGAGAGAAAGGGACCGTAGAGAAAGTAGATACTTTGTTATTTTTCTTGATCACTAATTGAGAATATTATTTAAAATCAACTACAATCTGGGAATGGGTCATGATTTCAACAAACATGAGCATTTACTCTTAAAAAGAAGCAAAAATAAGTCAGAAAATATACCAGGGTTCCCTACATATATAAATATATTTTATAGAAAACTATTTATGATATAGTGATTCCCCTGTAAATAGTCTGTGAAGATAAAATAAATGTATTTCATTTGAACTCTTCAAAAAAGATATCTCCTACAAATTCCTAATCCTAATCACACTCAAACTGAATTCAAAAGAGGAGAAAAAGTAGATTTGAATGGACAAATAAGAGTGCCACAGAATATAGAATTTTTATTCATTTGTATAATGGATTGTTATCTTGAAGTAAAGATAAAATGAAACAAAGTTGTTTGTGCTTTGAAATTCAAGTATTATTCATCATGCATAATTGAACACAGTTGAAATTTTGTAGGTATGAACCACACACACAAAAGCCACAGCTATGATAGCTATTACAGGAAATAGAGGAAATTAATAATAAAAGACAGTACACTACCTCATAAATATATTCTCATCATGACATTAGAGAATGAGGACATTAAGAAAATACCCTGACTAATTTAACAATTTAATCCTGGAATTAGAATACAGATATTTTAGAATTCATTTATACATAGACAAACCAGAGACACAAAATAAATAACTTACTTTCATTAAGTAAGATTTTAAAAGCAGATCTTGTGAATATGTGAAAATAACATTCCTTTAAAAGAAAGATTATAACTAAGCAAAAATGTTTGTATATGTTTCCTAAACAACCAAGTTTTTGTATCTTTCTTAAAATACAATGTATGTTAAGGAACAGAATTGAGGCATTTTGCCTTACATTCAATGATCTTGCCTTTGATAATTTGTTCTAAGTACCTGCTGGGAATTACAATTTTTAAAAGACTGCATGATATTAGGAATATACATTAGAAAAGAAAAGTACTTTCTTAGTTCTCAATAATAAAGTTTAAATTAATCCTGATTATAACATCCTTAAATACCTTTTTGATGCATAAAATAACTTATCAAAACATGCTTTTTTAATACATTTTGGAGATTTTTAGAAACTACAAATAGCACGAGTAGTTTCCCTAAACGGCTTTTATTTTATATCATGTCAGCATTGTGGATCACTTTATTTTTTTCCTATCAGCTATTTGGAAAAAGTCCACAATTTGCCAAAATGGTTAATAGGGCACAAATATAGACATTTCATGTGATGTACCATGTAAATGTAAACCTTTGTAGTTACATGTTTTTGTAGCAAGAGAATTGTTTTAAAAGGCATGTAATTTATTAGCTATTGGTAGCTTCTTTATTGCCTTGCCGCGCTGCAGTAATAAATAAAAGAAAGTGAACTGATTTTACAAATGGCACACAAGGTGCACATTTTGTGGGAAAAAAGTCTTTTTTTAAAGAATTGGCATTAAATCCTTTTTTTGTGATGACAAAGAGGCTAAGAGTGCAAACTGTATTTTCTGTTTATCGAAAACAGTCTTTTTTTCTCCGGGGCATTTTTCCCTATGATCATCAAGGGATTTCAAAAGCAATAAAGTGTGGAATCATTGTTCGACTTGAACAGTATTAAAACTTAGGTTTTAATTTCAGTGAAGTAATAAGATTTGAACCTGTCTCACATTACAGCACTGTAAGGCATTTAGCAATTGTATTTTAAAGGAGGTTTTTAAAATGCAGCTCACTTGTAAGTTAACTGTCTGTCAGTAATTAATAGTTTTTCAGCATCCACTGTTGTGATCAGACCAAGAAATATCTGGGTTTTTAGTAACACATTATGATAATTGTGAAAGTGTTTATTCCTAATTAGTCTAAATGTATAATAATTTTCAGCTTGCTTCTCTGGCTGCTTAAAAGAAAACAGAGAGTGACATTTAAAGCTACAGTATGTCTTTGGGCTTTTAAAAATATGAATGTACATGTGTATGTATATTTCAATAAGTTTTACACCCAGCAGATTACATATCAGTTGACTTATTCATTAACCAAGTATTTTATCCTTCAATATCATTTCCTAGATTTTAGATATCACATCATTTATATTTATAAAAAAATATTGCCAAATAAGGTACTATATGTAAAACTAAACCCAAACTTCCAGTCTGGATCCTTCAGTACTCAACATTGAAACTTATCTTTACTTCTCAAAAAAGGCTTTAAAATATGAGCATTTCTATACTAGATCAATATGGCAACATGCTTGCTTATGAAAGATTGTATTTACCATTTTGAATTGCCATTGAAAATAATTGCCTCTACAAAAGGAAACATCTGTATGATAGTGCATGGTTAAAGCTGCCATCAATTTTTAACATTTGAGGGTTGAGCTATGACCTTTTATGATGACTGTGAACAGTAACTGCCTCCATTAACCATAAGTTTCGTTTCTTTATTTTAGTAGATGGTCTAGACTGTAAATATTAGAGAATCTAAAATAAATCAACATATTATCCTAAGGATACAAAATGTAAGAGCTATTTGTGGTTGGGAACCTTTGACAGATAGTTTGGATGAAGCAGATGATTGCCTGCCTAGCGTATCTGGTCTCCATTGCTATGCCTGCAGGCAGTTTAGTGCTATGGTTGTATATTGATGTCAGGGTTAGTACTGAGTGGCTAGCAGTGACAGATGTCTATAATTACAGGCAATGCTTCTAGTATTTCTGAAAAGCCAGCCTATGTTGAACAATTATCTTATTTCTGCCTTGCCAAAGAGCATGTTCCAATTGCTAGTATTAGCAATGGTGAATATAGCGCTTCATCTGCTGCCTTGGGACAAATGTGGGAAAAGCACTTGGTTATAAAACATAAATGCAAAATATTTTTCAACATTTTAAATTAGTTAAGTTCAGTGTTTTACTAATTTTTATATCCCCATAATGTTTCTTTGAAGGAGTCTTGAAATATAAAAGCTCATTTGGCATTCTTATTGGAATTTTGTTTTCCCTTAGGCCTGTGTGGCTCCCCAGTGCCAGTATCCCTTGCTTTACTGAATAGATGTGTTTAAGCAAATTGGCTTTGAAACAAGTTTTTCCAATATGAATTGCATTTTCTGGTTGACTCCCATTACAAAATTGGAAGTACATTTCCATGGAAAATCCCTCACGCCCAGTAGGTTTAGTTGAAAACTTTTGATGACGAAAATTATGAAGTGATAGAAAATGCTGAAATGTGCCAAACGCCTTAATATACTGGTGGCTTTACATTTGCGGAGAATTTTACAAGTTTTGTTTTACCCTTACCCCATTTTTTAAAAACCTTTTGACCATTTATTGTCCTTTCCTATCTCCAAGTTTTCTTTTTTTTTTCTTTTCTTTGTTTTTTGTTTTTGTTTTTGAGACATAGTCTGGCTTTGTTGCCTAGGCTAGAAGTGCCATGGCGTCAGCCTAGCTCACAGCAACCTCAAACTCCTGGGCTCAAGCAATCCTTCTGTCTCAGCCTTCTGAGTAGCTGGGACCACAGGCGTGTGCCACCATGCCCGGCTAATTTTTTTTCTATATATATTAGTTGGCCAATTAATTTCTTTATATTTATAGTAGAGACAAGGTCTCGCTCTTGCTCAGGCTGGTTTCGAACTCTTGACTTCGAACAATCCACCCGCATCGGCCTCCCAAAGTGCTAGGATTACAGGCGTGAGCCACCATGCCCGGCCCCTATCTCCAAGTTTTCATGGACATTTCCTTCCATGTTCCCTCTTGGTCTGTTTTTCTGAGTCATTCATTAGAAATGTTTTCATTCTTGGTGGTACCAGTCCTCAACTGTCCTTCTTTTTATCTTGTCAGGGGCTGTAATATCATACTTCCTAGCAAGTATAGCTGCCTAACATATGATACACTCTAAAGTTTAAGGCATTGACTGTTAAAATATTATGCATGCTATAGGTTATAAATTCTGAATTTTCAGGTAATGTATAATGAGAAATGCCTAGGAAACATTATTTGAGGATGTTCAACCTTAACCTAACCTACACTGGGCTTCTACTTTCTGTTTAATCGCTTTGCTGAATTTTCATTTTCTGAATTACATTTTCTCATTTAGTCTTCTCAGCAGTTTTCTATTTAGTAGTTATAATTATCTTCATTTTACAGAAGATGAAACAATTTCAGAAAGGTTAAAATCTTGTTCAGTGGCAGACCCTGAGTTTCAACCAAGTCATCTTACTCTAAACCCAGTTTGCTTTCCACTATATCACATTGCCTATGTGTATTTACACGAGTCCAGAAATGATTGGTTTCAAAGTGTAATGACTCATAAAACCAACATCACAACTTTCATCTCATATTAGCTGTTTTATTTCCCAAGGAAAACAACTCATTTCTACACCCACAGATTGGACCTCTAGTCCTGGCTAGCCATCCGTCACAAGAGAACTAAATGAGATCTGAGATACTTGCTATAATCCGTCCTACAATAGGTGAATCAACTCAGAACCCATAGTCTAGTGTCAGAGATCGGTAATATTGTATTCATATATGAAAGGCAAACCCTTTCTGTTCTTACCGTGAAAGAATGTCCTTTGGGAGCCCATCACACAAAAACTCTGTTAATAATTTAAAATTCTGATAATGGTGTTCTGGAACCTCCGTCTGTATGTATTAATTTAGTAAAGGAAACTTGGAGAATTGGATGGATCCATTTATCTGAATTGGGAAAACTTTGATAATTTATTGGACACAGGGCTGTAAATCATCATTTACCCAGTGAGCTGAAAACTTACCTTGGAGATAGGAAACAAACTTGTGATGACTCAGAAATTGAGGATGAGGGCTTTGAAATTGGGAACTTCAGTGATGCAGATGAGCCCTTGAGATAAAACCTCACTACCTGCCACAGACCACTCTATTTTTCTCCTGACTCCTTTTTCCTGTTTCTTCTTTTGCTTTGCAAGACTCAAAGACTAGACTCATTATATAAGATTAGGAGTTATGCTACCTTCATTAGGGATCTCTCCTGTCTAACCACTCTTCTTTAAACAGTACCAAAGCTACTCACATACCAACTTAGAACATATATATAGATATATATATATAGATGTGTGTGTGTATATATATATATTTTTTCATATTCCAGCACCTAGTCCAGATAAAGCTCAAAGAAAAGGGACATTCCAATTACAATAATAATAGACAATAACACTTATAAAACTTTTACTGTGTCCCAGGACTGTTCCTAAGTGTTTCCCATAAAATAACTACTTTAATATTCTCAAAAATTCCATAGATAAGGTCTTACTATTAGGTTATTAAGTATGAAATGTCTAATTTCCTTAAGTACTAAGTTTGCCAGTTGATATCTCTGACATTTCACTTTGACACTATTTTATTTTTATTATGAAGGTACATTTTCTGTCTTTCAAATGCACATTTGGCTCATGATTATCTTTCAAAAAATATTTTAGAGCAATTTTTGTGAAACCATGAATAAGTAAAAAATTCGTATTTTTAATATGAGTTCTGTCATGCAATGCAGACAGCTTGAAATATCAACAAAGTGTTTGGGAAGGATGTGGCTAATGAACACATGGTACATTGATGGTTTGAGAAGTTCTATTCTGGTGATTTTAATATTGAAAATGAACCATGTGAGTGACCTGTAACCAAAGTGGATAATGATGAGCTGAAAGCTGTAGTGGAAGCGAATCTATCTCAGCCTATGCATGAATTAGCAAAAAGATTTGATGTTACTATTCCAAAAATATTGGACCATTTAAAACAAATCAGCAATATAGAAAAGCTAGATAAATGAGTTCTGCATGAATTAAACGAGCGTCAGCAGAGAAATCATCTCGAAGCTTGCCTTTCTTTGCTGTCACAAAGAAAGGCAACCTATGCATACAGGAGGACCATTTCTACACTGTATTGTTACATGTGGTGAAAAATTGATTCTTTTTGACAGTTGCAAGCATTGGGCACAATGGTTGGATAAAGATGAAGTGCCAAAACAGAGTCCAAAACTGAATATTCATCAAAAAACAGTTAATGGTGTCTGTTTGGTGGTCCAACACTGGTATTATCCACTACAGCTTCATGAAACCTGGTCAGTCAGTTATAGCGGATGTCTGTTGCAATCAGTTGGATGAAATGATGAGGATGCTAGCTATTAAGCAGCTGAGATTGGTCATTAGAGATGGGCCAACCCTCTTGCAAGACAACTGCTCAACCACTTGTGGCGCAAACAACACTGCTCAAACTACAGAAGCTGAACTTGGAAACTCTCTGTCACCCACCTTATTTACCACGCCTTGCCCCAACTGACTACCACTTCTTCCAGGCTTTAGACCACTTCTTGCAAGGAAAAATATTCAATTCTCAACAAGTTATAGAAAACACCTTTCATGATTTCATTGTCACTTGTTCTCCAGGCTGCTTCACTGCTGGCATAAACAGGCTACTGTTAAGATGGCAAAACTGTCTTGATAGTTTAGGCACATACTTTGACTAATTGTACTGCTTCTTGTTTGAGATATAATAAAGTACACTTTTAATTCAAAATAGTACATTTCATATTTAATGATCTTCATCCTCATTTTGTATTTGAGGAAACTGAAGTTTAGAGGGTAACTTGTTCAAAATCACTCAAAAAGTATAGGAATCTCACTAGTCTTGGACTTCAGAATCTATTCCTAAGCACCTCACTAGACTGCCTCCTAATTTGTAACATTCTTTGTGATACTATTCTTTCTATTTCACAAAGGAAGAAACTGAGACTTTGATAGACTAAATAATTGAAGCAGGGTTATAGAATTATTTAATTAAATTAAAATATTTATTTATTAAATGACTGTTATTGGCCAAGCACTATGCAAGGCTAATGAGTAGCAGTCTCACTCCAAATCCCATGTGCATTCTATTACACATTACATTCTATGTTTCCTCCAAGTTGAAGTTCTCTAAAATATATACTCAATAAATTTGCTTATTTCTTTCTTCTTACCAAGGGAAGAATATGCTTCCTGAGCAACTGCATCCTATCTTGGTCTACCAGTTGGACATTTGCAAATGATGTAGCTAATTTTCAACATAGAAAACTTAAGTTAGAAGTAGAATTTAGCCTATTGCTGTAGATAATGCCTGCTCTTAGTTAATACTGTATATTAGTATTTGAAGAAAGTAATGAGCTATCAGAAGGTGAACTCTGATCCATTGCATTTGGAGAAAGTCAACATTTTCATTAACTAGGCCAGTGTGAGAACTAGAAATTGAGTGGTACAAAGGACTGTAGAAACATTTTTGAGTAAAATTTGAGAGTATGATGAAAAAATGAGAATAGCTGATTTGATAGAGTAGTAAAAATATGGATGGTGTCATTGACACCCATTTTTCATTCCTTGGGCTATTATTTCTCTACTCTTCATGTCATGTTTTTCTTCCTAGAGGGGTAGAAAGTTGGATATCTCTTAGGAAAAAGGTACAGAAATTGTTTTGATTATAAAAATGGGAAATGGTTTCAGAGAGGCAGTGTGGAAACAAAAGAGATTAACAGGAAACATTTATGCATATAATAAAGATGGTAGAAGTGGAGATGGAGACCTACCTAGTAATACTCTTAGCACCCACTGTAACTATAATTTGGTGTGCCTTTACAGAGGATTGGGGAGGGGTGTGCATGTAAGAATTAGATTAATGATGGAAGAGTCAGTATGATTTGCTTACCTGCTGAATGGCTACAGAAATAAGTTTATTCATTAAAGATATACTTTCACCCATTGGAAGGTCACTTAACCTATTTAAATCATTAGCTGCAGTTGCCATAGTTGTATAAGTGCTTCATGGGAAATAACAGTCCTAAGAGATTCTTAAAAATTGTTCTGTCACATGTGGTTTATTCTTTTTTAGGCCTAACCTTTAGTAATTGGTTTCTTGAATTATTTCATTGAAGCAAACCCATTGTAATGCATATAATTACATCCAGAGTTCAAACAGAACTTCAACATGCTTTGGTTCTTGGGCTCCAGAATAAATTCAAAGTCCCAAGAATATTTTACCTGACAGCCAGAAAGATCCTGAGCCACTTTCTCCCTATATCTGAGATTGGAAGGCCTTTTTGCTCTTCTCTTATTTCTGGCACCAGGTGGCTGGTCCCTAAACTCTGTGCTTTTTAGGTTGTACGCCTGAGGAGCGATGAATCCAGAGTTCCAGAGAAAGCTTGGAAAATAGTTAAGGTGAGTTGAGTTGCTGGTTATGGTGGCGGATCACCAGTCTTTATACTTGTCTCGCTACAGCCTCAGATTCTTGTTAGTAAAACAGGCACATGCACAGGATGATAAGTATAGGGGTGCATAGTCTTGATTTTCTTTTTTATGCACTATATAATCTTCCAGTATGTGTATTTTAAAGCCAAATGTTTATTAGTCAGCTAATAAGCAGTATTAACTACAAAGACTATATTTAGTGTGCTTTGTGTAATATGAAGGCAGCCCAGATATTTTAATTATAACATGTGAATGGCCAATTCTAACCAGTTACTCATACCTGAAAGTAGAAAGTTTTAATTGGCTATATTGAATATTATCTATTATTGAACAGTGTCTACAGCGCATGTATCCCTTGTGCCAAAATATGTTTCTGGCTGACACCTTTGAGAGGTATGGAGGATTAGAAAAAACAAAATATTTTATTTCATAATTCCTTGCCTCTGCTATCATTCTCTCACAATGTTCATCCGACACCAACTTCTTCGCTCTAAAATCTAATGATGTAATCTTATAAATTTGCTATTGTAAAGAATTATAAATATTCCTTTAAAATGTCTGAAATGCCCCTTCAAACCATGGTCTCAAAACTCTCTACCAAAGTCAGTCTTTCTTACAAGGGTTTTGTGCCATAGCCATGGCTAGCTTCTTTTTGAATGGGCTTGGGAAAGATAATATGTTTACCCAGGGCTTTACCATGGCTGTATCGACATAAGACTAGTTTAACAGAAGCTTGGCCCCAGACATGGAGTGAGTTGGCAGCAGGCAGGAGCAAAGCTGTGTCAGGACAAATGTACACTCTCCATCTTCTCTGGTTGGCTTTCAGCTGGTTGCACCGCAGGAGTCTTTCTATGGGCTGTGTGTCCTGTGACCAATAACTGGTGCACTCAACCCAGGTCCCTCTTGGCTAGTGAAGGCCTGTCGGGAGGCATTAGGTTCATGCTGGTGGAGATCCTTAGTCAGTGGCTCCCTGAAGGAAAATGAGGCAAACAGCCAGCTTCTGTTGAACAGGTGGTAGTTAGACCTTAGATCTGATCGGGGGTTGGAGGGAAAGAATCTCTGTAAAATTACTGGTCTTGCTGATTTTCACACTACACCTATACTCCTCTTTCTAATAAATGATTGTTTGGAAACTAATCCAAAAATATCTCTGGCAGCATCTGGAGCTTTCTAACTTTTCCACCTTCCTTAGCAGTCTGGATTTGGGCCCAAGTTAGGAATGGAAACCCCAGTGGGGTGCAAGCAAAAGAGGAAGCATGTTCTTAGCTATGCATCAGTGGAGGCCCCTACTGGGAGAGGGGATTATCACAAGGCAGCAGGCAGCCCTGCACCCCAGCCTGCTGAGTTCATGCTTTGTGCCACAGGATGTGGAGCGAAGGAAATGTGAGGCCAAAGTGGTCGCTCCAAGTTTTCTTATACAATAGCTTATTCAAGCAGATTGGGAATGCCTCTTAAGAGATTTGTTAGGTACATGCCCCCTTAGCAAGATGGCCACCACAGATGGTGGGTTCAGATATTCTTGTTGAAATAAATACTTAACATTCGTATTTATTTTATACTTCCATAGCCAGCTTTTCTTTATCAGATGCCATTCTGTATTTGACTGAATGAAAGCAGATTTCTCACCTTTTACCACTTGGTTTATAACATAAATTACAGTTTTAAAATCTGGCAAAAGATTTTCTACCTAATTTCAGTCGCATATTTATTGATGTTATTTTAAATGATGTAGAAAAACTAGTCAGCCAAGATTAATACAGATCTATTCAGTATCACTGTTAGTGTATTTAATATGTAGCAATGGCATTTGTACCATTAATTCTCTTAATGTAGTGATAAGTTCATTGTAGTGATTATCATGTATTATTCTGATTCAAATGTTAATGAAAGAGCTAGGTATCTTTAGTTCTAAACAGTTTAGATCCAAGTCATTAAATGCTCCATTAGTTCCTTCTTTCCCTCCTTCTCCCTACACTACAAGCGCCTTTCATTTTGATGGGGTGTCTCTTATAGAAGGCACTGAATTGACCTCAAGGGCACTAGAAACCTAAGATAAAAATATGAAAACTCATTTTTTTATGCAAGTGATTTCATGCTGGGTTGCTAAATTCTCTTCCTAAGGAATGTTAATGCTTTCATTATATTAGATCCTTTCCAGTGGTGGATTTTGTTTTACCAAATTATAGCCATTTAAAAACATGATTGATAAGTCATTTCAATAGATTGAAATAATATTTTAAAACTCACAATAATATTCAGGGGACTTTTTGTGTTATCTGTTTTGTATTATTTGATGTGAGTTTCTGAGAATAAATTGGTTCAGGGAAGGTATATCATCTGATGGCAGAATACTTTATTGTTGACTTCCACAGCACTGTTAATTTTTTACATTGAGCCCCCTTACAATGTACTAAAGCACGTTGAGAAGTTATAACATCTTAAACATTTATAGAAGGCCTGAGGGTATTAACTTACTATAATTTTCTAAAGATTCATTATCCAAAATCTTAATTCATTATAACAGCTCTTATGAAAACTTACAGAACCAGTGTTTTCTTTTATATTCTTATTTGCACAGAATGAGAGATTCATAGTTCTTTTTAATTTGTTTCATGTGGTGCTTCTGAGTACATTTCATAGAGGGCTGTTATTGAATTTCTGTGACTGTCATTATATATCCATACAACCTTTAGGAACTAATATTCTGGGTTTCCCAGTTCTGTAATCTACTTCAAATTTAAGGATTGACATAATTAGTTTCTTCAAAGTTATAAGTAGAACATTTGCAACAACACTGCAGATACCCAAGACCAAGGATTAGGATTGGAAAAAGAAAGCAATTTTTAAAATTATCACAGCACATGCTTTTGTTTGTTAAATTAAATTTACAATTCAAAATCTTATTGCTATTTGTATGTTTATTCCCTCATCAATTTTTCTTACCTGGTTGCCTTTTAAAAACCGTATATACAATCAATTAAGCTACCTACAAATTCACAGGCAATTTTTTGTCATGTGATTAGTTGAGAAATTAGAAAATGTATTAGATCATTGAAGCATTATATATATAAATATATATGTATATATATACACATCCAAATGCTCTTGTCTGAAATTTATAAGAACCTTTGCAGTAAAATAAATAGGGATAAGAAAATAAACATATTAAAAGTTTTTTATGAGTATGCCTTCTCACGTCTGTCATAATGATAATTTCTTAGATTTCTAATGATTTTCTATATTTTGGGAGCTAGAAAAATAGGTGACTGGTTAAAATGGGTAATTTTTCTAGCTTCTAAAACAGTCACAATTTAGAAGTAGAAGGAATTTGGTGTTTTTTGTTGTTTGTTTCCTTCTATTTAATCTTCAAAATAACTCCTATTTTATTACTATTATCACCATTTTATTTTTTTAATTTGATTTTATATCTTGAAATTTTGAAGCAGTTGCTTTATGCCTTTATCAAATGCAATTTATGACTGTTACTAGAATGTTAATTGAACATATCCATAAAGATTTCAGAATTATTAATACCAATTTTAAGGTTTTGTTTGTTTTAACCATTTTTGTGCCATGTGAAAATCTTCAAGGTAAGCACCTCCTTATCTTTGTTATTTTTCATGTGAAAACTGTTGCTAAGTTTATCAAGAAGTATTCTAAAGAAGTAAAGAGAAATAGACATTTCCCCTGCCCTCAAGGAGTGTGTGCTTAAAATAGTAGAGGAAACATACATTCACGTGGAAAATTAACACTACAGAAAGATCATTTTATTATAGGATACAAGAAGTATCAATAACAAGCTAATGACAATGGATGCTCTGAAGATTCAAAGGAAGAGAACTCTTCTTACTGAATCCATAGGGAGAGCTTCTTCTAGAAATATTACTTAAGCATTAAAACCACAACTTTTTAAATAACACAGTTTTACCAGTGTTCATCCCTGAGTAGGCTTTTTGGTATATTATTTTTGCAGAAAAAAATTCTGTGTAACCAAAAAAAAATGCCTTTTGTGAGTTGTTTTCCTTTTGTTAAAAAATTATAAGTGAAATGGAACTGGCCAAAATATACACTTTAATATTATAATCTTTTTATTCACGTAACAAATGTCTGTTAAGTAGTGGGCATGAGAGACAAAAGACAGAGCATCATCTCTGCCCTCAAAGAGCTTGTAATGTAATAGAGAAATGCAGGTGTATTAAAGAAGGAAAAAAGCAAGGAGGGCTGAGGTAGGCAAAAACTTGGTTACAGCATGTGCATCTCGAACTATGTAAAACATAACCAAAGGCATGACCACTTACTTAATGTTGTTGTATTGCCCATCCTCTGAAGGATGATAATGCAAATAGACTTAATCTCTTATTTTTCAATTTTTGCTAATTTTTCATTATAATCAAGTTATCTTAATAGATTCTGAATAAGAGATTAACAATCTATGAACTAAAAGTGACTTTTTTTCTGTTCTTGCATTCCTGTGCCAACTCCTATACAATTCCGTAAAATGGGTATTGTAATGTGGTTTCTTCTAGCTGTCATAAAAATTATTTTTGGTGAAGTGATACAAGTTGTAAAAAGTGTTGAAAACTCTAAATATTGTGTTATAATAATTTCTATAGAAAACTTTCATTGATTTGTGCTTTATAATAAATAATTTTGTAGATATTTCTTCACTGAACAAATTACTTCCCACCCCCAAATTATCTATGTCTATGGGATAATTAAATTCCAAATGTTTGGAGGCATTTTTACATTATCTACATGTTCTCTAAATGATAACAGTATTCTCTGAATGATAAGGTGCCCTGGAAAATGTGAGACAGTCTTTTAAAAGAAATGTTGTAATCATACATTGATTTTAAATGACCCTGTCACACGTGAAAACAAATCAGATTGTTGCTCTTAATGAGCTTTTCAATTTACTATTCAGTAGATCAGATAAGTGGATTTAAGAGGTAATGATCCTGTTTAGTACTCAAGCTTGACTGTCAGATCCTAGTAGTGGAGAGAAATCCCCAAGGACAAAAGCGTTGACACAGTTCTAGATGGGATAATGGGAATCAAAGCTAATGGATGATAAAAGGAATGGTGCAAGTTACAAGGATAATTGTGGATTAAAGCACTGCCATGTGTCAATGTTGACTGTTTTTTCTAGTATATTATTGGGTCAAATCTGATGCTTTGAGAAACTGTTTTGACAGCAGAGACAACAGACCTGCCTTCTTAACTTCCTCTTCTCTTGAATGGTAGGAGCACAATAGGAAAACTTCTCTTTATAGGAACCTTCAATTTAAAAGATACATTTTTAATGTTAGATGTTAAAAATCACATTTTAGTTATTATATTTTTATTATGCAGTGTAGCAGGATTAAAATAAAAATTAGATTAATTCTGAGTTTTACCATAAAAAGTAGCACTTGTAAACTCCTGAGAATGTAAAATTTGATTTTACAAAAGTACAAAATAGTCATCATTTGGACAACAGTCCAAAATAAGAAAATTAATCAGGCGAGATCAGAGAAAGAGATAAATACAACAAAAATAAAATAGGTAAGTTGAGATAATACCTGGTCATGTCCTTTCTAAAACCAGTATGTCAAAACATGGAATTTATGATTAATTATATTTATTTATAAAAATAATCTTACATACCATTTGTGCTTTGAGATGTAGTAAAGCTAGTTTAAACATATCCATTTATGCTTTCTTTGTAAATGAAAGTGCCTTTAAAATTCCAGTCAGAGTTGACAGCATACTCTGTGGCCCTGGAACATAGCAAAGTGGTCAGAATAGGGCAGACAACAAAGTATCAAGTCCCTACTGTTACCTAATTTTATAAACTAGGCCTATTTGAAACATTAAAGGTGCTACTAAAATAAAGTTTCAAAACAATTCCTATAATCAACTACTAGATATAAGTTAAAAATAACAATACAAGCTTCTCTTTATAACTGCTTTTCTTTTTCTGTTGTAATTTATGATTCTATGTCTTTTGTCCATGGAATCCAATATATGCTTAAAAGGAAAAAAATCTTCATTTTTTTATTATTTGTGTAATATTCACATTATATTATAGTCCTAGTGGATCCAGATCATGACTTTTGCCATTATACATTAAACACACACATAATATTCACTTGACAAATGTTGCCTTAGGTGCTGGAACACAAAGAATAAGGCACAGTATCATTCCTCAAGAAGGTCTCAGTGTAGTAGGGGAGATAGACACCCAAACAATTACAATGTGAAAAGCACCGTGATAAGAGGAATGGACTAGACGTTGTGGGAACATAAAGAAGAGTGCAATTCACCGTGCCTGGGAAGGCAAGGAAGGCTTCAGAGGAGATAACTTTTGAATCAGGGGAAGAGGAAGAAGGCGGCTGATACAAGCAAAATAAACAGCATGTGAACACATAGAAATCTGAAATTGCATGAGAAGCCTCAGTGATCCATCAGTATTTTATTGTGGGTTGAGATGGAAATGGTGGAAGATAAGGTAGGTTGGGGCCAAATTGTGAAGGGCTTTGTGTGCCATTAATCATATCTATATCGGATTTTCCAAGAAACCCAATTATTTTTTATCTTTTCTTTCTTTTTTTTTTTTGAGAAGAGGAAAAGAGAAATTTACTACTTTGCCACCAAAGAAGGAAACTGGCAGACTATAAACATGAGCACAAATACAGTGCTTTTAAAGGGAGGTCCCTCAGTTCCAGGCTATTGTCGTTAATGATTCTAATCATCCCATCTCTGCCAAAGAAAAAGCTGTGACCTTCGCCCACCTGGGAAGCCCACTGAGACCTCTGGCTCCAGGCCTGGACAGTTTAGCTAAGCTATCTCCTGCTGCACAAAGAACAAAAGACATTCCCCTGCCCTTCCCAACCACCTGCCCAAGGCAGGGATGCAGGTCTCAGTTCCCAAAAAGAGTGGGGGAAGTTTTAAAGAGACAGAAAACATCTTTTGCCATTTTTTTCTAGGCCATTCCCTCTGTTACATAGTCCCCACTCTCAATTATAGGCTTCCATAGCTATGGGAGGAAGGGCAATGTAATCCTCAGTCTACTTCCTGCTGAATTGGGACAACGTTTCAGATGGAACATTTTATACTTTTGTGTGTCATTGTAAAGCTTTGGCAGTATATTTACAACAGCACATTACCAGGCAAAAAGAGTCATAAGCAACAATAATAGGGAGGATTGACAAGGTGAAATGGACTGTCGTCGCCATGTATACAATGTCCAATACGAGGCTGGGTTAGAAAAGAAACATGGGACCTTTGAATGTGGAGCTATTATTTGCACTCTATAGGTGATCTGAGAGACCAGTTTTTGTAAATTCAGAAATCATATACAGCACCAAACAAGGTTTAGGATGACAAACCCAGCAGCAAGACAGATTAACAGAAGAGGCAATAGCCTGAAGAAATCTTCACTAAGGAGCTGTCTCTCTATCGAAACAAACAAATAAATGGCCATGGCATCTGGACACTTCCCAAATCCATTTCCTTCCCCTCACCTCAGTTCAGGTTGCAGAGAGTTGCACCTACTTTGGGGAGACAGGGCTGGGAGTTCTCTGGGGCTAAAAAAGGCTCTGATAGCTGCTAAGACCATCCTGTACTCTCACCCCAAAAAGAAGCCACTCCTTCCAGCGAAAACCCACAGGTTGGCCCAGAGCTATTCCCCTGCTTTGGGGTGCCATTTCACCAAGGTGTCCATTGCCCCACCCAGAGAGCACCTGTCAAAGAGGCTGCATCAGAAGAACGAGGACAAGTGGTTGAGGAGAAGGAAAGAGAAATTTGTTAGTTTGCCAGCAAAGGAGGAAAATGGCAGACTATCATCTCAAAGTCCAAATTCCTCCCAATTCAAATACTGTTATCACGTGAGAGAGGTTTTGGATCATGGCGAGCTGAGGGAAAGTTCCCATTCTACATACTGTTCTTCACTTGAGTCTTCTGTGTGCTTAAAAGTTTCTGATTATTGAGTACTGATGATAAGTCTCTACTTATCTCCCTCTTCCCCAAAACATCTTATAAGCCACAGTGATAACTTGATAACTTTAATCTTGTAAGAGTTGAGGGCCTACTCTCAGGGGCAAAGTCATAGATATATAGCCATTGAAATGCTTTTCTGTAGGGCTCAGGAGTTAGCGGAAGAATCAGTAGGAATTTGAATTTCAGTCTTCCTTTCTCTCCCTGCCAGCTTCTCCTCTCCACCATTCTGCCCCCAACTTTCTTTCTCTCACCCTCTATATCCAAGCCCTCCTTCTCTCCCTCTTTTTTTCTCCCTTTGATGTACTCTATCAGCCTGAGGAGGAGCCTTCCAGACATAGGAGAGTCAGTTTAAAAGCCTGGAACACAAGCTTGAATGGTGTTTAAAATCCAAATATGAGATTTCTGCAGTGAACAGCTTTCCTCCCCTGTATGGCCCTATAACTGGGTGATTTGTGGTACCCCTATGGTTTTAATCTTACCTAATGACCTATGGCAGTATATCAAGCTGGTGTTTAGATATAAAAAACAAAAGGCAGAGGGTGTACAAGCTAAGTTTCCCTACATAGGAAATTAGGCGTATCAGGAAAAAGTGAGAAGACACAATCACAGGGGATCAAATCACAGAAGAGAAATCCCATACAGCTGGTGTCTGGCAGGGATGTCCTGGAATCACACCAGAGCATCAGGGAGTATGGAGGTGTCAACCCACCTCTCAGCCTTGCCAGGCTAGTAGATAATATTCCATTGGCTGCCAGTGGCATTTTCCCACTTAAAGTGGGATATATGTTTATAAGCTCAATGTGGCTTGGATTGAGACTGAAATGTTGCACCCCAAACTCTGCAACCAACACTCCCTAATTGGAAGCTTAATGGATTCCCAGACCCTGATGTTTTCAACAGAGAATCCCGGAGCTTGGGATTTCATTTTCAACATGAAAAGTAAGATCTACCTCTATATTTGGGGAAGTTTAAGAGTTAGGTGATATTTAAGGAGAATTTCTGTAAATTCCTTAACTTCCTTTGATTTTTTACATCCTTATTTTAATAACTGCCTTAAGTAGTCCTGAAATAGTTGATATTTTGCTGAAATCTGGAATAGATGGAGATTTTTAAATATTGGAGCCTTTTGTTGAGGTATTCTACTTTCTAACCTTTTGCATACCTACTCCCATTTTCAAAAAGGGAGTGGTTTACCACTTAGAGAAAAAAAATTATGTGGTATGGTATGAGTAAAATGGATGTGTGGATATGTAAGTGTGTGTGTATATTTCAAAACAGGATAAATACTTTCTGAAGTAAAACATTAGCAAATTTTAAAATTATAAAGCTTTTTAAAAAATCCTTCCTTTACTCTCACCCCCACTCCCTGTTTTAGTATGATTACAGCAGTGTATTAAATTTTACATTTGTTGAATTCAAATAGTCTTTTGAAAATATATGTTAATGATAAAGTTTTAACAATGTAATGTTTTCATGCAGGTATATGCACGTATGTCAGAAGTCTTAGGAATAACAGATGACAACCACGTTCTAGAAACATTCATGACAAAAATGTAAGTTCCTATTTTGGTCTTTAAGTTTTCTTTTGTTATTGTTTTAATCTAATAGATATTTTTACTGTATTTAATCTTTTTATAGATATTAATTTTAATAAAAAATATTTTTAAATTATGTTTTAATTCTTAGAATGTTATCATTGTTCTTAATTGAAACTTAATTTCACATATTGAAAACTCACCGTCCAACAGACATTGTAATTTGTCAAGTTTCCGTACAACTGCAGTGAGTAGCATCAGAACATGGTTTAAAAGGATTAACAGACCTTGACTTTTCAGGTCAGTTGGATAGCATTTTTTTTTTTAAATTAAAAAGAAAACATCCAATTTCAAATACCAACTGAAGAAATTATTGCAAATTGGAATCACTGAGAGAGGTCTGATTGCTTTAAGACAAGGCATTCATTAGTTCCAACAGGAACCTATGGCTATCAGAGATACATTCATGGAAACTGTCTTTAAATTTGTACTTATAATATTAGCAGAATTAACCATCTTCTAGTCATAGACCTAACTCTGTACACTTAGACTAAACTTTTATGCCTCCATTTGGCACCCCACTTATCTGTGTAACAGATAGACAGCACGCTCTTGCTTGCAGAGAACAAAACTAGATAAACAATCATGATCATAAGAAGTGAGTTTCAGAGCCACAATTAGAGGTTCATTTTTTGGCAGTAGCTGGGAGCCTTTATTTGACTTCCTTTATGACTCCTGCGTTCACTCCCTAATATGTTTGTTTTGGATACAAACTTAATGTTTCTTCTTTGAAACTCTTAGGCAACTATTTAATTCACAAAACTAAATGTATAGAATTATAGACCATTTGGAGAGCAATGTTCATTGTAGACTGGTTGCATATAATTTTGAATGTGCTATAAGAAGAATAGAATAGAAACTGTTTCTGAACTGCTTTTTATTTTGTGAGATATTTGTTATTTAGGTCATCAAACTTACATAAGTTTATGTGTATTGCTCTGGTTCTTCCTATGTAAGCAATAAAGACTTTTTTTCATATTTAGTGTTACAAACCTTAAATACTGGGGAAGATGTGAGCCTGTAATTTCAAGGACTCTTCAGTTCCTAAATGACCTTTCTGTTGGATATCCTTTTCACTGTATATCTGATATTATATATATAAACAACCTAACAAGTATATTCTATTAGCCAGATATTTTCCTTGTTTATCATTTTTTAAGTTCCTTTTTAAAATAAGGCTTTTCATTTAGCCTTATTTGTAAATGCATGGTTTTGGAAGGTTTGTATTAGCTGCTTACTATGAAGCATTTAGTCAGAGTCATAATTGACTGTGTATGGATATATAGATGCCTAACTAAAGTTATATTTATAGTCACTCAGTTTAAGAAATAGTTACATAAGAAAGTATGCAACCATCTCCTCTGGGTCATTTTTATCAGGAAAAAAACAAAAAAGTGTGCAATCACATTTGTTTTAGTTCATGGTTTTTCATAGTTGTCAGAATCTCTTATTCTAAAAAAAGCATGTAACTAATTTTAAGGAAGTCAAAATGTTCTAAAAATATTACCATATAAAAACTGAATTCCTATGAGTAAACGTGTTTTTAATATTTTTCAGTTGAAAAGAACATCATTTTCATTAGTTGAGAGGCACAAAGGAATAATAGGAAGACAATAATAAGCTTTTTGACTACTTCTTTGATTATCGGCCCCACCGATCAACATCTAATCTACTCTAAAATAAGATTTCCCATTACACATTAAATGTTTAGATTTATCTCTCTAGCAGATATTTTAAAATTTAAAACTAGGAATTATCCTTTCTTACTAGATTATAGTTGATACTGTTATCATATTTCTACCAATGAGAGAGAACCATGTAGATTGTCATTTATATGTTAACTATCAAATATATAGGTATTGTGAAAGATAAGTGTTGCTTTAGTTAAGCCCTAAGATTAGCTATATTTTAATATTAGGACAAATTCTGAAAATGGGTGGCATTGAATAGAAACCTTTAATGTAGGTTCATTCCAGGAATATGTTTGTATTAGTTAAGTTTAAAATTGTGTTCCTTGGTAAACCATAAAAGATTTCCAAAGTATTAGACACCCACTTTTGTGCTGGAATTTAATATGCAACTTTTTATTGGAAAATAATCGTCCTTGTCTGGCAAAATCCACCATGCAATATTTCTGTTAGTAGGTATAATGCAATAAAGACAGGGAGGGCTATTTATCACTACAAATTTTGAGGATTTCAGGATTCTTTTTATTATTTTAATATATTTCTTTGATATTAAATCAGAAAAATGATAAATTACACCTGTCCAGGCTGTTTTTCCTTTTTACTGGAAAGTGATGTACAACCCAATTCCAGTGGTCATTTTGGCTTTTTAAGATATGTATTTTTTCTTATTAAAAAAAAACTCAACCCGTATTTTTTCCTGATAATAATGCTGAAATACTCTTTATTTCTAACATATGAAGTGGCTTATAAGTACTTCCTAGTATTGCAAACTCTGGCCTTTTCATAGTGAATTACTTTGAGAGCACATTATCTGCAAAGAACCTCAGTTATTTTATAGCACTTATCTATTGTTTAGATTTACCCTATTTTTTAGGTTGAAATTGATATTTAATATAAAATTAATTTGATTTGTATTCTTTTTAGTATAATTTGCATAATGCCTAATTTATTTGTATCTGCTATTTAAAATCCTTTTTCTATCACATTAAACCTATTATACATTCTTTAATCCAAATATTATAACCTTTTATTTTACAAGCTGTTTATTGCTTTTGAGCACTTCTTAAAGTTAATAAAAAATCATATTTTCAGAAAACTTATTAAATAAAAGTTTAAAAGCTAAACATTTTAAATCAAAGGATACAAATGATTTCAACATGGGTACACTGATTTATATTTTTTAACAATTATTTCAGGTTTGCATATTTAGAAATATATATTAGCTCAATTTGATTTCGGTGCTCAGTTATTTGAATTATAAATCATTATGTCCCTTCTAGCTGATCAGTCATGAAATATTTTTGAATTCATTTACATAATGGAATATGTGAGTGGTATATCTATTTTGATGCAGTTACTGGTTACCTAATGCATGTTTTGTTGTTTCCAATCGATTTCTTTATTATAATGTATTTTTTAATATTGGTTTTAAAGCTATACATTATTTCTGTGTTAAATATAAGATGGCATTCTTCAGCAATAGAAACAGTTATGTGAGATAAAATCATCTATAGGCCCCTATTAATGGAAATGTTTATGTATTAATATTTAAAATATCATTATTAAAATATTAGTAACAAGTAAATGAAAAGCATGTTACCTTACTATGGAGTTTTTAAGTGTTTCTTATTTATAGTGTATGTCTTTGCATGCTTTTTGGGGTTTTTTTCCATTTTATTTGCTTTAGGTGAAGCTTAGTGCTTTTGGTGCTCAAAGCCAGTCTCTGAACTTCGGTGCTCTTTTATTGGACCACTTGTTTAGAAATTGAAATCACAAAAGAATCCTTGGTGTGTTTTTTTTGTTTTTTTTTTTAGGAAGTTTTTTAAAAAGCCTTCAGTTGCCTTAAGGTAATGCTCTCAAACTTTAGGGAACATCAGAATGTGAATGCTTTTTAAAACACATATTGCTAGGCCCCACTCCCCAGAATTTCTGTTTCAGGAGATGTTCTGAGAATTTTCATTTTTAACAAGCCTCCAGTGACGTTGGTGGCTCCAGGATCATATTTCCTATTTCAAGAACTTCTACTCTTTGGTAATTAGAAAATAGAGCTGAATTATATGTCCAGAGCAGAAAAGTCCAGTACTTCTCACATAGATGCTTCTTCATAGGACTCACTAGGAAAAGACAGACTTGACATTTTTAGAGATAGTCTACTTCCCTGAATAATAATATGGATCATTTAAGTCCCCAGATTATAAATGGATAGCCTATTCAGTTTACCCCAAAATTACTGTTTGCCAAATCTGAAGCTTTTCAAATTACTAAGAATATTGTAATTTTAATATCCAGTGACCTTTTTGACAAAGTCTGTGTTTTCTGATTGGATTCATTACATAGGCATATATAATACATTTAGTAAATATATTTTAGTAGCTTTTAAACATACTCTAAATTTCCAAGATTAAATTTCAATAATTCCTGATTCTAAATAGCTTTTTCTAACATGCATAGAGCTGAAATGGCTCCGTCCAGGGCTAGTCCTCCACAATCCAGTTCAATACTTGAGGATCTTTCTTTCTCTTTGAAATGTTTTCTGGTCATAAATTCTAGTTGCTATGTATATGGGCAAGGGGTGAGATTGTTCAAGTGATTGGAACAAGGAAGTTACTGGGAAAACTAGAGAGAGAATAAGGGTCATACAGAGCAATCGAGTATACTTACTGTAACTACTTCTGTACGGTGCTCACTGGCTGAGAAACCTTGCCCACAGCCGGCACTCATAGTCCCCATGATGGTTTGTGCTGTGCATTGACAACAGATCCGTTTTGCTCTTGTGTGATGAGGAAAGCTTTAAAGCACTGAAAGCTTGTTTTACTTTACAGGCAACTTTACTTGTAATGTAAATCAGAATAGGTAACATATCCATATATGTTTTCATTATGTTATTTTTAAATGTTCACAATTTTATTTTGATAAATGAAAAATTAGAAAAGTCACATCACGGCTATCGGCTAAAGTTGATGCTCAGCTGTGCGCCTTCATATCACGGCTGTCGGCTAAAGTCGCTGTACGCGTTCATCTGTGGCTATCGACTATAGTCGACACTCGTACTGAAGTGGTTAAATGCTGAGAAAGAGGGAGAAAAGTGTTACATTTCATCCAAAATTCTGTTTGTTCATTAATCATTATTACAGGTTTTAATTCCTTTGAAAAAGAATTGATGAGTATTACTGTAATTCGTTTACTCAAATTTACAGCAATAACATCTCACTTTGGGTTTCAGATATATAATGAGAAAGGAAATTTCATTCTCTATCAGGCCTTGTGTTGGTAGTTAGTTGCCCTTTATTACATAATCCTCAAAAGTTTGAGAAACCCCAAAGTATCTTTAACTTTTTAAAAACAAACCCTATAGTAGAATTCTAGGGTTCATCAATTTATTCATTTATCCAAACTCTTTTTTCATCTTATTGATACTGTTAACTTCAAAATTCTCAGGACTAATATCTTCTCCATGTTACTATAAGACCACTTACATAATTCATGAGGCCCAGTACCAAATGAAGAACGTGGAGTCCTTTGTTCAAAAATTACTAAGAATTTCAAGACCTCAACAGCAGAGCATTAAACCAAGCATGAGCCCTTCTAAGCATAGGGCCTTATGCGAGTATGCAGCTCACATACCCATGAATCTGGCTCTAGTTTTCTGTGATTCCTCCATTTGGCTTCAGACTAACTCTCTAAGACTTTGGGACTATACCCTTAGTTCCTGTATGCTATAATTTGGTGAATATAATTCCTATCCATATACATCATAAATCTATTTATCTATTAGTTTATTTTAATCATTTTGGTTTTTGTTAAGTCAAATTTTCTATCAAAGCTACTTGATGACCATGATTTCATTTTCCTTTTTTTTTTTTTTTTTTTTTTGAGACAGAGTCTCGCTTTGTTGCCCAGGGTAGAGTGAGTGCAGTGGCGTCAGCCTAGCTCACAGCAACCTCAAACTCCTGGGCTCAAGCAATCCTTCTGCCTCAGCCTCCCAAGTAGCTGGGACTACAGGCATGCACCACCATGCCCGACTAATTTTTTCTATATATATATTAGTTGGCCAATTAATTTCTTTCTATTTATAGTAGAGACGGGGTCTTGCTCTTGCTCAGGCTGGTTTCGAACTCCTGACCTCGAGCAATCCGCCTGCCCCAGCCTCCCAGAGTGCTAGGATTACAGGCGTGAGCCACCGCACCCGGCCATGATTTCATTTTCAACTCCATACCTTTCCCAGCTTCATTTGTCTTTGTTTTTCTTGCTTACGTGAAATAACTAGAACTGCATCCTTATCCAGATACAACATTGAATCAGAGTAAAATAGTGATTTTTAAATTTAATTCCATCCTCATCTTAATGATTTACTTTATCTTATTGGCATTTTCCAATTCAGCAAGTATTTATTAAGCATTTGCTAAAAGTACAGGGCAAAGTGACAAACCTTGCCCTCACTTATTTTAAATTCTGACAGAATGAACCTTGACTCGAGACTTCATTTACTTCTCCTAAGGTGCAAAGTTAGTTGTTTTATTAACATAGTTTAAGATACATACTAATTTTCCATACATTAAAAATAATGTGGTACATAACATGGTGATATGGCTGTTTTGAGGGAGCCCTTCTTATTCAAAATCATTTAGACATAAGCTTATATACAAGCCATTAAATATACAACTTTGAAACTTACCAAGTAATATGCAAACCAGACAGCCTCACCCTGTCTCTGACCTTCCCACCACTGGGAATCCTGAATGTGGTTTGAGGGGGTCAGGAAAAAATAGAGTATGAGAGATAAAGTAAAGTTGTAAAATGAAATAAGGGTGAAGAATGGAAGTAAAATTTGATATGTCTGTTATAGGAACTGTTTATTAATAAACAGCAGTCATTCTGCTTTTGTGAAACAGTATTAAAATGCATTGCTTTATGTCACTGAATACCAGCATCTCCAGATGGTTTGTGAGAGTGTTAAATAAAACTAGTTTCAGTGTACATCCCTCAGGCATACTTCTATTAACATTTCTCATCAAAAGAAATGTTTATTTCTTTGTTTTCTATCTCTATCAGCCATGGAAAAGTTATCCCATAATTTATCTCCTCTGTTTGTTGTTTCTTTTTATACTAGAATCAGGTATGAGAATCCTCTCTACTTCTCTAGATCCCTTATTCAAGACCTTCATCAGGTTCTTTAGCTACTTGCTTCACAAGATGACCTTCCTCGAGTATTGTTTTGATCTGATCATTTCTCTTCCAAAAGCCCAGAATCACTTCCACTTGCTTCTTAGGTCAAGTAAAATTATTGATTTGAATTTGAGTCCTTTCACAGTACTTGACTTACTGAGTTCCCGTAATTAATTTCCTGATTCACCACTCATCCACAATTTGTATTTTATACTTGGGCCAAGGAAATTTATTTTACCTTCCCATTGACACCCTTCATTATCTTTCACTGAATCACCACATAAACCATTCTCCCTTATTTGACATACTGTAAACTCAACTTGGTCTCTCCAATATTTTAGTTCCTGCTAAAGACTTAGTAAAGCCATCCTGAAATAGTCATAATCCTGAGTCCTTTAGTGCTCACAAAATATTAATTCCTTTTATTTTCTTTCCCATCATTTATTTTTCTTAATGTTCTCAGCTTGTTTTTATCTATATATCTGGGTATGAATATATCATAGTTTAGTATTTGCTAGTCCTGTCTTCTATTAGATTATAAATTATTAGAGATTTAGATGTTTTTTCCTTTCTCCATAGTTTCAAAACTTCATACAGTGGGCATTTAGAACATATTGTTACCCCTCTGTTGAGTGACTAAGCCTTAATTCCTATTCTTTATAAATAATTCTTAGTATACCTTAAGATGCTTCATCTTGGTTATACCTATATGGATTTTTTAAGTCTAGTAGGGTTCATGAGCATAATCCTACTTCTGAAATAACTAAATTTACATTTCAGTAACTATACTTTGTACCTATAATCTACCTACTATAATCTCTGACATGTAATATTCTTATCTCTGAACTTTTTTTTGTTATCAGGATCTAATTCTGTCGGCCAAAACTATCTGTGAACATGTATGGCTCTTGAATATTTTCCTAGATCAGTATCATTACCCATTCTCTTGTACTTAGTGAATACCAAATATCTATTTAGTATACTACTATAATTCTAAAACAAATTTTTCACATTTTAATACTTCTATAAATGGAGTATATCTTACAATTGATGCTATTTTAACACCCTTTTTTCTTTCTTAGTAGTACATAAAATAAATGGCTTTTTAAAAAACATCCAATGACATTTTGGATTTGATAAAATATGGTAAATACTCAGTAGAGGCCCAATACCGTGAATTGAAGTCATACTTGGCTCTACTGTGTCAATTAGCTACTAAAGTGTGTAGTACTCATGTAACCTACGAAACGAGTTCATTCTCAATTTAGTTATTCCCCCTCTTCAAAGGATACAGATTTTCAGCCATCTGTAAGATATGCCATTCTTTCGTCCTTTTCTTGCCTTTCTTCATTTATCATGCACTAGTGATCAATAAATTTTCATCTTCAGTATTTTTATAAGCACATGGATAGAGAGAGAAATTTTCTGGAAATTTTGTTTAATGAGTTACAATCAGCTAGACTGTAGAATGTGATGATAGCTCATTAATGAATCTGTCCCTCCTAAAAGAAAAGGTTTCCCTGTCCTTTCTAGGACCTGGTTCCAGTTTCAGTTGATTTTAAAAAGCTAGTGGTCTCTGGAAGAATACCAGCTCCTTCAAAATCAAATGAATGTGATATAACCAAGTGAAAAGAGTCAGACAGACCTGGATTTGAATACTGGCTTTTCAATTTACATGTTCCATGTGTGACATTTCCTAAATTCTCTTTCTTACTACTCAAGAGTCTTAGTACTGTTGCTATTTCTGTTACCACGATACCATATGTACTGGTATGAACTATTTGGAATAGGCCACTGAAATCTAACCTAGTACTACCATAATTTGTTTAATCCTCCCACCCAACTAAAATGGCATAACTTAGAAGAACCCTAGTCTCTTAGAGAAGAATAAGATGAAAGTATAAAGATCATAAAGATGATGTATCCATTTGCCTATTTTAAAAAACATTATAGCCTGCTTAAGGAGACAATGACTAGCTTTGAATAGAATTCCTATAAGAGAATATAAATATTCAAATGAACTCCCATTTTTTTCTTTATTGAAAAATGTAAAAATTCATTTTTAATCATTTTTTTCTTTAGAATGTAATTAAAAGGCAGTGAACCTGGCCTTGGTACAAAGTGCACAGATGCAGTTCTGCAGAAAATGTGTCTTTGGCAGATGAGATTCTTCCTGTGAATGTTCTGTTTATTGCTTCCATAAATATTCTGTTGTCAAAACATGACTTGCTGTTTATTAACAGCACTGACAGGAAGAGTCCTATTAATGGCAACATTCTTATTACCCATAGACCCTGTCACTTTTAACTTTGCAATTTTAAGAGAATTGTATTTAGTAATTACTTAAGATATTTCCAAGTTTATTGATCCCCACCACTGCTTAACTGAGTGAAGTTTGAGTGGCAGGTCTTCTGCTCAGTGACTGAGAAAAATCATCTAATCTGCATCTTTGGAGGTAGGGAAAAACGTGATACATATCATCCCTGATCTTTTTGTCCTTCAGACTACCAGAAAAACGCAGTGCATGGAGCATCCACTGAGCAGTGCACTGAGGAAAATGCATGGATGCAGTCCCTGCACTTTGAAAGTTTATAGTCTAATATGGAGGTGAGCCACATATACATGCTTAATATGCAACTGGAGTGGTTGCTTCAGAATCAGAGGGACTTGAATCTAAATTATAGTAATTGTTTGTCTTTTGGAAAGTTTTTTTTTTTTAGTTTGTTTCCTCATCTGAAAAATAGAAGTGATACTACCTATCTCATGGAATTGTGAGAATTAGCCCTGCAAAATAGTACACATTCTATAAATTCTCTGCATCTTCCTGTCTTCTTCCCTGGTTTATAATTGGCAAAGATATTTGCATCATCTGATCTTTACAACAATCCTGGAAGGTAGCTTGTGCATAAATCTCATCCTCATTTGTTGGAGAGAGAAATTAAGGCTGAGATGAGCTGAGTGTATTACTTAGACTCCTCCAGCTTATTGAATGGTATAGTCAGGCCCAGGTTTCCTGACTCATGTTGCAGTTATGTTTCCACTCTGACACCCACACCTGAGTGCCTAAAATTTAGATCATACTTTTCAGTGCTGTTATATAGAGGCAATATACTGAGTTCTATATTTGGAGATGATGTGAAAGAGAGGAGCCAGTGTTTTCATTGTAACATGAATGAAGTCATATAAGATTATTATAGCTTTCAAGAAAGACATGAATAAGTATGAGGGAATGGGTATGAGAGATGCTCTAGCTATAGTAGAAAACGTATGACTATGGCAAAGTAAGAGAAGAGGGTGTTTGCATATTGAGTAGATGTGCTTAGAACCCACATCATACCAGAAATTATTTAGGCTTTGTGTTCATGTTTATGATTTCTCAACTTCATTTTCATTCTGAGTTGAACTGTTCCAGTGATAATGTGGTACAGTAGAAAGAACATGGTCTTTGGAGTCCAACCTCAATTCGGACCCCAGCACCATCAATACATAGCTGTGTAATCTTGGGCAAGTAACTTAATTTCTCTTAGCTTCTGTTTCCATACTTATGGAATAGAAATAATAAATAATATTTAACAATGTAATTGTGAAAATTAGGTGAATTAACATGAAAAATGACATATACATAGTAGGCACTTGAGAAATATTAGTTCCTTAAAGCTGTCCTTCAACACTTGGATGATATACAATCTGCTATGTCCTCTTCTAATTATATTCTGATCTTGGATTTCTGCTGAGTTTATTGTTTTGTAAAATTGAATAATTTTCTCTTTATAGCCTATTAAGGGTCTTTTATAATTATTTTATTATGAAATAATACTAAGTAAGAAGGAATTCTCAAGTTACACCCAAAATGTAAAAAGGGTCAGTTTTAATTTTCCACTATCAAGACTTTAATAGTAAAGGAGTTCTTGTCTTAATTATAAAATTCATTCTTCCTTTCCATAACTAGAATATGTATAAGATAGAAAAAGTAATTGCACTGGTTAATAATAGATTATCATTCCTAACAGAATGAAAGACATTTCTATAGGAGTACTCTTTAGAAATAATACTAATTCTTTATAAGTAGAAATTGATGCCACTATAATTCAGTGTTATTTTTATTATATGTTGATAAGATAAATATATTTCCCCAGATTCCTTAACTTTTATTACCTATATCCTTTTAAAAAAACTTGTGAAGATAGATGCTGTGAAATTCATGCTAAAAAACCACACGGTAAGTCTTATTTCCTTAATTAATGACTAGAATTTTCCAGATAGTTTAGGTAAAGCATTAGTAACTTTGGTTGCTCTTTTGCTTTCATTAGAGTGAACACTTCCCTTTTCTTGGCATCAATGACAGTTACAGTCTCAGTGACTTCAGGTGTCGAACAACCTTCTACACAGCTCTCACTCGCCTTCTGATGGTAGATCTAGGTAAGGTTAAGAATTTAAGCTCAATTAATAAGGGATAAGCCATATACTTATGTGAATAAAGAAGTGTAATACTAGTGGGTGCAACACTAACTTACTCGAATTTGTCAGTTTGTACAGTTTTCTACAACTTTATAAGATTTTAGCAATCACTTGTTAGCATCAGAGCTAATGGACAAATCTTTGCACTTAAGGTGGTATATTTTACTTCATATAGCACTTGGATTGATGCTTTACCTCAAAAATTTACTTTCTGCATGTCTTTTGACCCATTAATTTTACTGCTAGGACTCTAGAAATAATCTTAAACACAGAAAAGCTTTATATGCAAAGACTTTCGTCATAGTGACATTTAAACTAGAAAAAAATAGAAATAATGTAAATGTCCAAGAATAGGGAATTGTAAAATTAGGGCACATCCACTTACTTAATGGAATGGTTAGTACTTATTAAAAACGATGATTTCAAGACAATGCAATATATGAAATTTTGTGTCATGGTATTAAGTTAAAAGGCAAGATGTTAAACTGTGTATATGGTATGATCATGTTTAATTGGGGGGGGAAACAGTGCTTCAGAAAAAAAGGCTTAAATGAAAGTCTTCAAAAATGCTAAGAAGTTAGTATAACTATTATGGAAAACAATATGGAGTTTCCTCAAAAAATTAAAATGGCCAGAAATCCCATTAATGGGAATATATGCAAAGGAAATAAAATCAGTTTATCAAATAGATACCTGCACTCTTATGTTTACTGCATCATTATTCACAATAGCCAAGATATAGAATCAACCTAAGTGTCCATCAACAGATGAATAAGAAAATGCTATATATATATATATATATATATATATATATACACACACACACAGCATTTGTGTGTCTATATACATGCACACACACAATGGAATACTATTCAGCCATTAAAAAGAAGGAAATCCTGCATTTGTGACAATATGGATGAACCTGGAGGATATTATGTTAAGTGAAATAATAAGCCAGGCAGAGAAGGACAAATACTGCATTATCTCACTCATGTGGGGAATCTAAAAAAGTTGACTTTGTAGAGCTAAAGAGTAGAATGGTGTTTAGCAAAGGCTGAGGAGTTTAGGGTGATGCTGATAAAGGGATACAAAGTTTCAGGTAAATAGAAGAATAAGTTCAAGAGATATGTTGTACACGTAGATGGTGACTGCAGTTAAGAATAATATATCGTACTCTTGAAAAATGTTAAGAGAGTGGATGTTAAGTGTTCCCACCAGAAAAATGATAGCTGTGTAAAGTTAATTATTAGGTCAGTAAGTATGAACTGTTTCCTTAAGTACTAAGTTTGACAGCTGTATCTCTTGACATTTCACTTTGACACTTCTTGTTTTATGTTTATTGTGAAGGTACACCCTCAGTCTTTCAAACACATACTTTAGCTTGTGATTATCTTTCAGATTTTTTTAGAGCAATTTTTGTGAAACCATGAATAAGTCAAAAATTCGTGTTATTTTATAATATGAGTTCTGTCATGGAACAAATGCAGCACAGATAGCTGTATACATCACCAAAGTGAGAAAGATGTGGCTGATGAATGCACAGTACATTGATGGTTTGAGAAGTTACATTCTGGTGACTTTATCTTGAAAATGAGCCACGTGGGCAACTGAGACCAATGTGGATAAGGATGAGCTAAAAGCTGTAGTGGAAGAGAATCCACCTCAACCTATGCGTGAATTAGCAGCAAGGTTTGATGTTACTATTCCAACAACATTGGATCATTTGAAACAAATCAGCAAGGTAAAGAAGCTGGATAGATGGGTTCCGTGTGAATAAAATGAGCATCAGCAGAGAAATCATCTCGAAACTTGCCTTTCTTTGCTGTCATGACATACAGGAGTACCATTTCTACTCCATATTGTTATGTGTGATGAAAAATCAATTGTTTTTGTCAGTCGCAAGCATTCATCACAATGGTTGGATAAAGATGAAGTGCCAGAACACAGTCCAAAACTGAATATTCATCAAAAAAAGTAAAGGGTGTCTGGTGATCCAGGCTGGTATTATCTACTACAGCTTCATGAAACCTGGTCAGTCAATTACAGCAGATGTCTACTGCTATCAAATGGATGAAATGATGAGGATGCTAGCTATTAAACAGCAGAGATTGGTCAACAGAGACAGGCCAATCCTCTTGCAAGACAACTGCTCAACCATAGGTGACACAAACACCACTGTTCAAACTACAGAAGCTGGACTTGGAAAATCTGTCTTCCACCATATTAACCAGACCTTGTACTAACTGACTATACCACTTCCTCCAGGCTTTGGACCCCTTCTTATAAGGAAAAATATTCACTTAACAAGCTGTGGAAAACACCTTTCACTATTTCATCGCCACTTGCTCTCCAGGCTTCTTTTAAACAACTACTGTTAAGATGGCAAAATTCTGTCAATAGTTAAGGTGCATACTTTTATTGACTGTACTGTTTGAGATATAATAAATTACACTTTTGATTTGAAATCGGACATTTCATATTTAATCACATAAATAGCTAGATACAGTCATTCTACAACATACAGGCATACCTTGCAGATGTTGTGGGATCAGTTCCAGACCACTGCAATAAAGTGAATAACCCTAAAAGTGACTCACACAAATTTTTGTTTGCCAGTGCATTTATAAGTTATGTTTATACTGTACTGTAATCCATTATGCAATAGCATTATATCTGAAAACTGTACTTTAACTAAAAATTCCTTAATTAAAAAATACTTTATTGTCAAAAAAATGCTAAGAATCATCTGAGCCTTTTAGTGAGTCATAATGTTTTTGCTGCTGCAGGGTCTGGCCTCAATGTTGATGGCTACTGACTGATCGGGGGTGGTGGTTGACGAAGTTTGGGTTGGCTGTGACAATTTCTTAAAATAGGGGAACCGTGAGGTTTGCCACAAAGATTGACTCCTTCTTTCATGAAATATTTTTCTGTAGTATGCAATGCTGTTTGATAGCATTTTACTCATAGTAGAACATCTTTCAAAATTGCAGTCAATACTCAATTCCTGCTGCTGCTTTATCAACTAAGTTTATAGAATATTCAATATCCTTTGTTGTCATTTCAACAGTATTCACAGCATCTTCACCACGAATAGCTTCCACCTCAAGAAACCACTTTTCTTTGCTCATCCATAAGAAGCAATCCTCAACATTTAAGTTTTATCATGAGATTGCAGCAATTTACACATATCTTCAGGCTGTATTTCTAATTCTTGGTCTCTTGCTATTTCTGCCATATTTGCAGTTACTTCCTGCACTTGAGTCTTGAACCCCTCAAAGTCACCCATGAGGGTGGGAATCAACTTCTTCTAAACTCCTTTTAATGTTGACTTTTTGACCTCTTCCCACCAATTGTGAATGTTCTTAATGGCATCTAGAATAGTGAATCCTTTCCAGGTTTCCATACACTTGGCCTAGAACCATCAAAGGAATCACTATCTATGGCAGTTATAGCCTTACAAAATGTACCTCTTCAATAATAAGACTTGAAAGTTGAAATTACTCCTTGACCAGTGGGCTGAAGAATGGATGTTGTATTAGTAGGAATGAAAATAACATTCATCTCTTTATACACATCCATTGGAGCTCTTGAGTGACCAGGTGCATTGTGAATGAACAGTAACCTTTTGAAAGGAACATTTTTGTCTGAGCAGGTCTCAACAGTGGGTTTAAAATATTCAGTACACCATGCTGTAATGTGCTGTTATCCAGGCCTTGTTATTCCACTTATAGAGCACAGGCAGAGTAGATTTAGCATAATTCTTAAGGGCCCCCAGATTTTCAGACTGGTAAATGAGCACTGATTTCAACTTAAAGTCACCAGCTGCATTCAGCCCTAGCAATAGAGCCAACCTCTATAGTCAACCTATCCTTTGAAGTTAAGCCTTAACTTCTCCTCTGGCTATGAAAGTCCTAGATGGCATCTTCTTCCAATAGAAGACTATTTTGTCTACATTGAAAATCTTTTGTTTAGTGTAGCCACTGTCATCAATTATCTTAGCTAGATCTTTTGGATAACTTGCCACAGCCTGTCCACGGGCATTTGCTGCTTCACCTTGCACTTTTATGTTACGGAGACAGCTTCTTCCTTAAACCTCAAGACCCAAGCTCTGCTAGTTTCCAACTTGTCTTCTGCAGCTTCCTCACCTCTCTTAGCCTTAACAGAATTGAAGAGTTAGGACCTTAGTCTGGATTAGGCTTTGGCTTAAGGGAATGTTGTGGCTGGTTTAGTCTTCTATCCAGACCACCAAAACTTTCTCCATATCAGCAATAAAGCTGT
Organism: Microcebus murinus; assembly: GCF_040939455.1. Lineage (NCBI taxonomy): Eukaryota > Metazoa > Chordata > Mammalia > Primates > Cheirogaleidae > Microcebus > Microcebus murinus. Next base: position 34,061,635 of record NC_134124.1, read on the forward strand.
TTTGCTTTTTTTTTTTTATTTCAACATATTATGGGGGTACAAATGTTAAGGTTACATATATTGCCCATGCCCCCCTCCCCCCTCCCACCCACCCACCCGACACCCAATAAATGTTATTCCTATATGTCCACTTAAGTGTTGATCCATTAATACCAATTTGCTGATGAGTACATGTGGTGCTTGTTTTTCCATTCTTGAGATACATCACTTAGTAGAATGGGTTTCCAGCTCTATCTAGGAATATACAAGAGGTGCTATTACCATTTGATCCAGCAATTCCACTACTAGGTATCTACCCAAAAGATCAAATGACACTCTACACATGGGACACCTGCACTCGATTGTTTATAGCAGCACAGTTCACAATTGCAAAGGTGTGGAAACAACCCAGGTGCCCATCAATACATGAGTGGATTAATAAAGTGTGGTATATGTATGCCATTTTGCTTTTTTATCATTCGTGTGTTTGCTGGAGTAGCACTTTAATTTCCTTCAAGAACTTTTTCTTTGTATTCACAACTTGCCTAACTGTTTGGCACAAGAAGGAGGTCTAACTGTTAACCTGTCTCAGCTTTCAACATCCCTTCCTCCCCAGACTTAATCATTTCTAGCTTTTGATCTAAAGTGAGAGATGCAAGAATCTTCTTTTCACTTGAACACTTAGAGGCCGCTGTAGGGTTAATAACTGGCCTAATTTCAATATTATTGTGTCTCAGGGACTAGGGAGGCCCAAGGAGAAGGAAAGAGATGGGCAAAAGACTGGTCCATGGAGCAGCAAGAACATACACAACTTGTTTAACTTCCTATAAGGGTGCAATTTATGGTGCCCCAAAACAATTACAGTAGTAACATCAAAGGTCACTGATCATACATCATGATAACAGATATAAAAATAATGAAAGAGTTTGAAGTATGGCGGGAACTACCAACATGCCAAAGAAACATGAAATGAGTATATGCCAACAAAATTGCATGATGCACAGTTGCCACAAACCTTCAATTTGTTAAAAAAAAAAAAAAAAAAACATGGTGTCTGTGAAGCCTAATAAAACAAGTTATGCCTGTGTCTATACTTCAAAACATCATGTTGTACATAATAAATACATACAATTTTATCTGTCAGTTGAAAGAATAGTTAAAAATGCTAATTGCTGACTTTGGGTAATAGACTATGGATAAATTTTCCCTGTGTCTAATTATTAGAAATTTTCTTTAATGTATTACTTTTATAATTGTAAAAATTAATGTTTTTCATATTTTTAAAATTTTAAAGCTAAAGTTAGCCAGAAGTATCCATAGATAGACAGTACCTTAGGGTGAGCTCTTATGCCTCTCTGTAGTGACCATGTTCCTCTGGATTCCCATCTCCCATATTCAGATGCCACAGGTTAGATCAGTTAGTTATAGACACCTGAGAAGGTTCAATCTATGACAATATCATCCTTAGAGAATATAATACTGATAATAGTTTTTCTTCCTTTCTTTTGGCAATATATTAATTGATCTTATATGCAAATTTTTAAGAACATGATCATACAAAAAGAAAGAGGATAAATCATTTTATTTTACACATAAAAGACATTGAACCTTGAAATAAAAGGTGACTAAACCCCTCCATATTCCACACCCATGTTATTTTCATGCTTTTCAACAGAATAAATCACCATAAAGACCAACTGCCAAAAGTTGAGAGGAATGTAACTAAAATGATTAAGGAGCTTTGTGGGATTGATTTCTAAGAAAAGATTAAAAGAACTATGTATGTATAACTTGGCTAAGTGACAACTAGGGCTGCAGGCAAAGAGAACTATCTATAAATATTTGAAGAGTGTAAACCAGGCAAGCAAAACCCAATCATCTGCTACCTTAGGCAAGTGGGAGAACTGAGTGACAGCTTTTCATACTGCACACTGGCCTATTTTGTCTCTTAGCTGCTGCCTTGGAGAGAAGAGAAACAGCCTGAGACTCTGTCATTGTTCTCAACAATCATTTAGAGAGCATGGTATGCTGAACTCTGAGGGCAAGACAAACATGAATCAAGCATACTGGACCCTGGCCTCAAGGAGCTTGCCTTCTTGTTTTCCCAGTTGTCCAGGCATTAAAGAAGACCTTGAAACCCTTGTCTAGACTTATTTATTTCCCAAGCCTTAAACATGCTCTTTTAATAACCCTGTCACACTAAGTGAAAGACGTAGGGAGAGTAAAATTAAAGAGAAATTTCTGTTGGAGATTTTTTAGAAACAAGTTAATGTTAGTCACATTTTTAGAACCTGGAAATGGGTTAAGATTTCCTTCCTCATATGGTCATCACAGACAAGGGAACCATTCATCTCTCCCCTCTGCCAAATCTGTGCTAGCTTAAACAGTAGGATAACACTGTCAAAGCTGAACACAGCTCAGACTCTATTCACAGTACCACTGTACTTATAACTGCATTGATAATTGATATGCATGATGATACCCAGAAAGACCCTGCATTGCGCAGTTTTTGAAAGCAAATTTGTGTTTATTTTGCATTAATATAAACTATGAGACATAAGAAACTGAAGTAAATATATATAATTTGAATAATAGACTTTTATTAGGTTTCCCAGGATTAGAATCCTTTGAAGTATTTAAGCCATAACAATTTAAAGTATTAATATAAATTGGGGGTTTTTAGCTCAAGA